>NW_026068236.1:418315-452611 GCF_014885135.2 Alexandromys fortis
GTTAAAGGGGGAGGAGTTAAAGGGGGAGGAGTTAAAGGGGGAGGAGTTAAAGGGGGAGGGTGAAGAACAAATTAAGTAAGTATGGTACACATGAATGAAATTCTCAAAAATGTTTAAGTTGGAAATGATAATTACTTTTTGTAAAAGATTAACATATGAGGAAAGGAAGACTGGACATCTTTCTTTACCTGGACTTCATCTAAGGAACATGGATTGTACAAAAGCACCCAAGCAATATGCACGGTAGAGATGGGGATTCTGTGGGTGTTATGGAGAGCTGTACCCAGTGTGGCCACGTGTTTTTAGACTCTCTCCTCAGCTCATCAGCACACATTCATTCTTAGGAGTGTTTTTCCTTCCTAAGAAGCTATTTCTGTTCCCATTTTTAAGCACGTATTTCTGGTTTAGTCCCTTTTCCCTCACGAGAGTGTGGAACTGGCTGTCCTCTGCATTCAGATTCATGGCTCAGCACTCCTCAGCTATTTCCTTGACATGCCCAGCTTTCTCGCTGTTTCTAGGAATTCTGTGGTGAACTGAAAAAGCTATTTTTTCTCCATCTCCTCTCCTCATGGTGGCTTTCAGGATAGTCTGCTTTTATATATGTTGTTTTCTCTCAAAATCTATTGAAATTGTCCTTAAGTTTTCTTTTCAGATGGTTTTGAAATTGTCTTTCTAATGGGACTAATAACACTCATAGGGAAATTCACCTCCCTAGTACAGTGTTAAAAAGACTGCTCTGTCACCTAGGCCTCCTTGAAGCCTCCAGGAGCAGGTTTTGGTACTGGCTGCAAGTACCTGTGAAGCACGGTGCACCGACCACACAGATGTAGAAGGCTGTATCCTCCAGCTGGGCGGCTGTGATATGCAGGGTGCTGTTCTTAACATCTGCATCCAGAATTGCTGAGTATCTTCCATTTGACTTTTTGTTTTCTATGTAAGTCATGAGTGCCAGGGACACAATACCTCTGCCTGTGTCTTGTCTGTACCACCTTAAGTTGTTAGCAGGGCTCACAGTGTAATTGCAATGAAGGATGCAGTTCTCTCCTTGCAGGACAACCAGGGACTTGGGACTCTGCTCCACTTGGGTCTTGCCAGCAGCCCCTATTCATAAAACAGTGTGAAATTTCAGAAATCAATCATCCATGCTTAGTTCTTGTAGGTTGTGTCCTTTATTCTCTATGTGAATCTTGGATGATCTAGAAATACGCATATTTTGCTTCCTCTACCTATCCCAAGGAATTACATCTTTGCCTAAATCCTAAGAAAATTTTCTATGATGTCCTATGTTCCCCCGCTAAAACCTCCATTAACTTACACTGAAAATACAGCCATAAAACAACCCAGCAGGCACACAGATGCATCTCCATTGTTGTTCTTTAGAAGTCTGCCCCCAAAGCTGCTGCCTATTTCATTAGCTCTTTCTTGTAACACACAGGAACTCTCAGGCAATAAGGCCAGCCAATCAAAGACCTGATACACACATCAGCTTCTGACGACAGGACCAGTGCAAGCACTGCCATCTTGGGGTCAGAGCTGGACTTGCTCAACCTTTGCCTAAACGTTTGTCATTCCTTTTCACTGCTGGCAGTGTGATACAGGATATAAATCCTCACGTATGCATAGAGACATGGTAGAGTGTCAACTAGAAGCTATTTTAAGACCTCAACTCAATTTTGGATCTCAATAGGACGTTAGATATGATAGGTAATATTTACTTTCCACTTCTGAAAGGATAGCCTTAATGTTTTTTCAAAGTTTGAATATAAATGACTCATGTTAGGGGGCTAATGATAATGACTAGACTGAACTTGGTCTGAACATAAAATATAAATTCCTTTAGAATGTGACTTTTTTTCTGTTTGATTTGCTACTGTGTTAAAATAAATTTTGTTAAAGAAAAGGATACATTAAATTTTGTTTAAAAATAAGTATTTTAATTAATTCTTTGACAACTTCATGTTTAAATACAATATATTTTTGAGTGAATTAAATATTATTCTTATAAAAATGATAGGATTTTTAATCATCCATTGTTAGTTCAAAAATACTTTTCAAGACCCATTGTTGTCAAATATCATCATAAATGCTAAGGATCAGCAGTGCTTGTGCTTCTGAATTGCACACGAGTGGAGGAAAAGTCAAGCGTCTAACACAGGTACTGACAAGTGGTAAGTGTTGAAAATCTGAAAATTCCTTCCTTAATGCTTCTCATTTCTCAGAGCAATTGAAGCCAGTGAAAATGTGGAAGTTGTTTAGATAAGTGAGGATTTACTGTACTTCTGAGATCAATGCATAGAAATGGAGAAAACAAAAGAAGGAAAATATATCTTGCCTGAAAAATCAAAAGGAAATAACAACAATCCACTCACACAGGACAAAACAGGATTCTAGGAGAGAATTCTAAGAGGTAAAGACAGTGTGATCACTGGTTTTACGACAGTGTGGCCAGGCGTCAGTACCCAGATAGTTAATCTAACACTAATCTAAGTATCACTGTGTAGTAAGTGGATCTCCTGTGGTCATTTGAGGGATTTAAGAGAAAAATGATAACTGGTCATAGTCACTTCTTCCTCTAATGTCAACACTTGGGAGGCAGAGGCAGGTGTATCTCTGTGAGTTTTAGGCCAGCCTAGTCTACTTAGTGAATTCTGGAAAGTCAGGGCTACATAGAGAGACCTCATATCAAAAAAAAAAAAAAAAAAAAAAAAAAAAAAAAAAAAAAAAAAAAAAAAAAAAAAAAAAAAAAAAAAAAAAAAAGAAAAAGAAAAGAAAGACAAAAAGATAAAAATGATGAGCTTCCCGCAAACAGAAGAAATTCTGTCTGATTTACTGAGATAGTGACCTTCTTCTACACCTTAGTGTCCCATGTTGCTGTTGGCACGTGAGTCCCTGCTCTTCCTCCTTTCATTAGGGATTCCACAGGACTTTGTCACGGAAGGATCGCAGCTTTCCAACACCTTTCCTTCCAGACTCTCTCAGGCCACATTATGCAGATGTCTCTTTCTCCAGCATGTTGGATTGACTGAAGATAGACAAGGTTTAAGATGTGGCTCAGTGGCTCACTTGCCTGGCATAATAAGGCTCTGTGTTCTCTCCAGCACTGCAGGAAAATAACTTAGGATTTGGCCCCAGAGTCCATTTCATTCTTCAAATGGCTTGTGAAATGATGTGGCATGGCGAGAGAACATCTGTATGGTTTCCACCAACAGAGAAGCATAAGGTCACATAGAACAGAGTGTGAGGAGCTGAGTCATAGGGATTTCAAAGGCGGGTGCTCAGCAGCCAGCCCACCTGCTGCCTCTTAGTTTGTGCTCAGCTCCCCCTGCAGTTTCTGCCGCTGTGTCTCTCAGAGCACAGTAGTACACAGCCGAGTCAGATTCTTGAACTGAGGCTTTCTCCAAGTGGAAGGAGCTGGATCCTTTATCATATGCGGCTTCAAATCCTCTGCTGCTTCCCTTTGCACCAGCTGTAATGACTTTCAGGAGGAACTGTAGGCTTTCTCCAGGATATTGAACATACCAGAAAAGAGCAGCAGACCCTATATTTGTGATTATATATGTGCAGTTTATTGTCAGGAACCCGCCTTCTGAGATGGTCAATTGATCTTCTGTTTGAGTCACAGAGTCTCCATGGGTCCTTCCTAGAGTGCAAGGAGAGGAGAGAGAGGGAGAATAAATTTTGTGTCACCCTGAGGATAATTCTCTTAGACAACGTACAGCTAAAGATTTTTGCCCTTTAAATCACTTTACTTACCAAATATGAGGAGTATTGCAGTCACAAAGCCTGGAGAAGTGTCCATCTTTAGTGTCATCTAGAAAATGGTCTTGATGTTTAGCATGAAGAATTGCTAGCTCAGAGAAAGGATGAGTCCCTTTCAGATACAAATCACACAGGAAATGAGCCTGCCTTAGGAAACTGCACCCCCTGGAGGACAGGAACTGAACTGAGAATGGGTGTTACCCTGTGCCTCCTCCTGATCTTAATAATAAGGTATATGTCAGTCTTTAGGCCTTTCTACATGTAAAGACAGCTATCCATCTTGCCTGTGCTGAATTTGCCTAAAGGTGAAACGGTCCTTCAGTGTTCCTGCTTTATGAAAGAGTCTACCAGACATTCTGCAGGACACAGAAGAAAATTACTGACAAACTGCCAATATGTCTTTGAAATTTCCTGTTTCATGGAAACATCTGACAGATACTATGGGTCTGTGGGCTGAGATGGATGCTGAAGCAATACAGAAGAACTTTGGGTGACTGTCCAGGCAGCGAGATTTCTCTGTCAATTATAGAGTTTGGGAACTTGCTTACAATGCACTTCCTGTTAACTTAGATAATATTATATCCAGCTGGGGCCTTTGATGTATTTGAAGAATAGTTTTAGTTCTCCTTAGTTATGATAAATGTTAAAGTAGATATAAATATTGTAACTATAATTCTTGCTACATAACTGTTTTGTTGTAAGTATTTTTACTATGTTAAAGTTAAAACCTTCCTTTTTATCTAGAGGGACCAGGGGAGGCAATGGCAGATTTTCCTCTGTATGCTGTGAATACCATTGTTTAATAAAGAAGCTGCTTTGGGCCTATTGCAGCACAGAATAGGGCAAGGCAGGAATTCCAAGCAGATAGAGAAGGAGAGAGTAGGTGGAGTCAAAGAGATGCCATGTAGCTGCCACTGGAGGAGACGGATGCCAGAACCTTGCCAGTAGGCTATGACCTGATGGTAATGCACAGATTAATAGAGATAGGTTGATTTAAGATATAAGAGCTAGCTAGAAATATGCTTAAGATATTGGCCAAACAGTATTGCAATTAATAAAGATTTTTTGTGACCATTTTGGGAGTCTGAGCAGCTGGGAAACGAACAAGCAGCCATAGTCTATAACCAATCTGAGTGCTGGAATTGGAAACATGTGCTACCACGAATGGATCTATACAGGGGCATGTATACAATCACTTGTCCACTTTGAGTTTCTCATCATGCTATCATAGAGTTCAAGAGAATAAAGTTAGAAAGAAAGAAATCAAAGTATCATTATTTGCAGATGATATGATTGTATAAAAAGCCACCAGGAAAATCCTTCCAGGGAATTCCTACAGTAGATAAACACCTTCAGTGATATGGCTGGTTACATAATTAACTCAAAAAATCAGTAGCCCTCCTATATAAAAAATGATAAATGGACTGAGAAAGAAAATAGAAAAACAACACCCATCACAATAGTGATAAACAATATAGAATATTTTGGGGTAACTCTTTCCAAGCAAGTGAAAGACATGTGACAAACACTTCAAATCGTTAAAGAAAGAAATTGAAGAAGATATCAGAAAAGATCTCCCATGCTCATGGATCAATAGAATTAACATAGTAAAAGTGGCCATCCTACTAAAAGCATTCTACAGATTTAACCCATATTCCATCAACATTCCCATACAATTCTGTACACTCCTTAAAAAGACAATGTTTAATTTCATATGGAAAAACAAAATCCTCAGGATAGCTACAATAATCCTTGACAATAAAGAACTTCAGGAGGTATCACCATCTCTGATTTTAAGCTGTAGTATATGGATATTGTAATTTTAAAACATCCCTGCAGGGTATTGGCTTAAAAACAGACATGTTAATCAGTGGAATTGAATCAAAAACCCAGACATCAATCCCCTAGCCCATGGACACCTAATATTTTTTATGAAGAAAAAAGAAATACACAATGGAAAAAAGCATCTTCATCAAATGGTGCTGCTCTAACTCCATGTCTACATATAGAATACAGATAAGCCCATATTTATAACCCTGCACAAAACTCAAGTCCAAGTAAATCAAGGACTTCATAAAATCAGACAAAATGAACCTCATAGAAGAGAAACTGGAGAATAGCCATGAATTTGTCAGAACTGGAGACAGTTTCCTAAACAGAAAACTAATAATGCAGTACTTAGATAGACAATTAATAAATGCAGCACCATGAAACTGAAAAGTATCTTTAAGACAAAGGATAGCATCAATAGGACAAAACAACAGCCTACAGAATGGAAAAACTTTTTTCTTTACCAAATTCACATCTGATCGAGGGCCAATAACCAAAATATATGAAGATCTCAAGAAAGTACACATCTATAAACCAAGCATTCCAATTAAAAATGGATACAGTCCTAAATATTAAACTCTCATTAGAGGAATCTGAAACAGATGAGAAACATTTAAAGAAATGTTCAGCATCCTTAGCCATCATGGAAGTGCAAATCAAAACTAATTTGAGATTCTATCTTATCCCTGTCATAATGGCTAGGATCAAAAATACAAATGACAGCTCATGCTCTTGAGGATGTGGAGCAAGGGGAACACATGGCAATTGATGATGGGAGTGCAAACTTGTAAACCCATTGTGGAATCAATATGGTGGTTATTCACAAAATTGCAAATAAATCTACTGAAGATGCAGCTATACCACCCTTGGGCATATACCCAAGAGATGCTCTATCCTACCATAAGGACACTTGCTCAGTTATGTTCATAGCAGCTTCATTCATGATAGCCAGAAAATGGAAGCAATCTTTTTTTCCTTCAACTGAAGAATAGATCAAGAAAATGTAATATGTTTACACGATGTGGTGTTAGTCATCTGTTAGAATAAAATGACATCATGAAATTTGAAGACAAATGTCTAGAATTAGAAAGAAAGCACCCTGAGAGAGGTAACCCAGACCCAGAAAGACAAACATGGAATGTACTCACATATAAGTGAATAATAACTGTTAAGTAAAGGACAATCATCCCACAATCCATAGATACAGAGAGGCTAACAAGGGAGACTCAAGGGGGGATTTGCAGGGATCACAAGGATTTCCCTGGGAAGGGGAAATTGAATAGATTTTGTGGACTGACTGGAGCACATAGGGGTGGGAGCAAAAAGGATCAGGTTGGGGAGAGAAGAACTGAGGGAGAGAGTGTTGAGAAAGGCAACTGGAGTAGTTGAACATTTAGAGAACAATATGAAAACCTAGTGCAGGAGAAACTTCCTGGAACCTACAATGGTGACTCTAGTGAGGACTATCCTAATACTGAAGGAGCTTGAACTGGCCTCTTCTGTAACCAGGCTAGGAGCTCACTGGTGGGACTTGGACTCCAAATCAGACAAAACATTCCACCCACAATCAGCCCAACCTGCAAGATTCTTTAGGGCATTGTTGGTTCAGAGCTTGTGGGAGTGACCAACCAATGACTGGTCTAACTTGAGGCCCACACCATCCATGAGAGGGAAACCATAATCATCACAGTCTAAATGGCCATGGCCCAAAAGCTCTATGGCTCAGTGACCTAGGTTAGAATCAAACAGAACTGACTAAAAATAAAGTCAATCAAATGATTTCTAAGAATATTCTGCTATACTTATAAGATCAGTGCATTACCCAGTCACCATCAGAGAGGCTTCCTCCAGTACCTGATGGGAGCAAATACAGAGATCCACAAACTTTAGGTGGAGAGCTCAAGAAACACTGCAGGAGGTGGGGGAGAGAGGATTGTAAGAATGTGAGTTGTTGAGGACACTAATAAAACACAACCTATGGAATCAACTATGCAGGATTCATAGGGAGTAACAGAGACTGAAGTGGTAACCACATAGTCTACATAGATCTGTGCTAGGTCCTCTGAGTATATGCTGTGGTTGTTTAGCTTGAGGTTTTTGTTGGACTCCTAACAATGAAAGGGGGTATCTCTGATTATGGACCTACTCATGGGATCCTTTTCCTTCTACTGTCTCACGTCATTCAGTCTTGATATGAAGGTTTATGCCTAGTCTTATTGTGTCTTGTTGTGCCATGTTCAATTGATAATTACTGGGAGGCCTGTTGTCTTCTGAAGGGAACCTGAAAAAGAGAAAATCTGAGGGGGAGGGGAAGTTGCAGGTACTGCAAAGTGGGGAGTGAGGAAAGGTTGTGGTCAACAAGTCCTGTGTGAGAGAATTCATTTAATAAAAATAATGATGTGCTTATACATTCTGTTTGACATAGCCTCAGCAGATACATGGTTTGGAAACATTTTCTTCAACTTTGAGATTGTCTTTTCACTTTATCAGTGGTGTACTTTAGAACATAAATATTTTAGAGCTATTACTATAGCTCAGTTGAGCATTTGTCTAGCATTCAGGGTACCTGAGTTTAATTTCTTGTCCTGAAAAAAGTTAAAAATAATTGTATTTCACTACAATGGGTAGCAACTATTTTATCTTCACTTTGTATTTTCTCTTCTTTGTTTCTTACCCCTTTGTTATTATAACTTGGAAAGATTTATTCAACTCATGCCATTACAATTTATCTCTATGCTTAAACATGTTTTACTTGGCATGGGGAGATGGCTCCATGGTTCAGAATACTTGCTTTTCTTGCAGAGAACCCAAGTTTGGTTCCCAGCAGTGAGCTGCCTGCAACATCAACTCTAGGGTATTTGAAGTCCTCTTCTGTCCTCTACAGACAGCTGCATTTACACACACACACACACACACACACACACACACACACACACACACACACACACACCATCCAAATAGAATATATTTTTAAAAAAAGGCTTCATGTAACTGGTTGTCACATTTTGAGTCTGGGATCCCTTTGGTCTTCTTGTAATACACTATAGAAAGAAGTAGTACTTTTTCCCATTGACAGGTAAATATTCATCCATTTCTCCCTAATTTTCTTAAAGGACTATGAATGTCTCTTTGGAATAGCTGTCTATACCACTCTATCTAATTTCTAGCCTATATTATATCACAAGTTCACCAGAGTCCAAGTTTCTTTCTCCTAACCATGTCACCTCCAACTTTCCCAATACTTATTTCAGTTTTATTTATTTGACCTTTTAACAGAATTCAGAAAACTTGTATCTTCATCTTAATTCATTTTCCCTGGGACCAAAGCATCCAAGATTCAATATCTTTTTTCTTTATGCATATCACAACCACTTACATATTGCACTGAAAAAAAAGAACACACTAGAAACATAAGAAAGAGGCAGCAGAATATAATATATTTTTGGACAGAAGAGTGAAGGAAGCCAAACAGAAATGTCAGAAACATATTTCCACAAGATACAGAATGTCTCCACTGAGAGCTTCTACTACTAAATACAGTCAAATATAAGAATCCTTATGAATCACAGATAAGTTATCAGACATTGAGTGGAAAGAAAAGTAAACCCTTTCATAGTGCACTTCACTAGAAAGATATGAAGTATGTGCAGCCTCATAAATCATGATAATTCTGTGTGTAGTATAAGAGGACTGGGCCATGTCCTACAGTCCAGCTAGCTTAGCCCCCAAATAATTACACAGAAACTGTATTAATTAAATTACTGCCTACCCCATTAGTTCTAGTCTCTTATTGGCTAACTCTCCCATATTAGTTTAACCCATTTCTATTAAATCTGTGTATCACCATGTGACTGTGGCTTACCAGCAAGATTCTAAACTATGTCCATCACAGGCTGGAGATTGATGGCATCTGCCATACTTCCCTTCTTCCCAGAATTCTGTTCTGTCTACTCTGCCCACCTAAGGGCTGCCCTATCAAAAGGCCAAGGCAGTCTCTTTATTCAACCAATGAATCTCAGTGGGTGGACGCACCCCTTGCGGTCCTGACTTTCTTGCTCATGTTCTCTCTCCTTCTGCTCCTCATTTGGACCTTGGGAGCTCAGTCCAGTGCTCCAATGTGGGTCCCTGTCTCTATCTCCATCCATCGCCAGATGAAGGTTCTATGGTGATATGCAAGATATTCATCAGTGTGTCTATAGGATAAGGCCAGTACAGGCACCCTCTCCTCTGCTGCCCACGGACATAGTTGGGGACATTCCCTTGGCCACCTGGGAACCCCTCTAGAGCCAAGACTCTAGCCAACCCTAAAATGGTTCCCTTGGTTAGGATAACTTCTTCCCTGCTCCCATATCTACTCTTCCTCCATCTTAATTATCCCATTCCCCCAAGCTTTCCCCAATCCTCCCCTCTCCCTTCTTTCTCCCCATCTCCCCTTCCCCCCAATTTACTCCCAACCCCCCTGCTCCCAACTTTTGCCTAACGATCTTGTCAACTTCCAATATCCAGGAGGATAAATAAATGTTTTTCTTTGGGTTCACCTTCTTATTTAGCTTCTCTAGTATCACGAACTATATGCTCAATGTTCTTTGTTTATGGCTAGAATCCGCTTATGAGTGAGTACATACCATATTCCTCATTTGGGGTCTGGGTTACCTCACTCAGGATAGTGTTTTCTATTTCCATCCATTTGCATGCAAATTTCAAGATATCATTCTTTTTTTTACTGCTGAGTAGAATTCTAAAGTATATATGTGCCACATCTTCTTTATCCATTCTTTTATTGAGGGGCACATAGGTTGTTTCCAGGTTCTGGTTATTACAAATAGTGATGCTATGAACATAGTTGAGCAAATGCTTTTTTAGTATGATTGGGCATCTCTTGGGTGTATTTCCAAGAGTGGAACTGCTGGATCTTGAGGTAGGTTGACTCCCAGTTTCCTGAGAAACTGCCACACTGATTTCCAAAGTGGTTGCACAAGTTTGTATTCCCACCAACAATGGATGAGTGTTCCCCTTACTCCACAACCTCTTTAGAATAGGCTTTCATTGGTGTTTTTAATTTTAGCCATTCTGACCAGTGTGTAAGATGCTATCTCAAATTTGTTTTTATTTGCATTTTCCTGATCGCTAAGGAGGTTGAGCATCACCTTAAGTGTCTTTTGGCCATTTGAACTTCTGCTGCTGAGAATTCTCTGTTCAGTTCAGTACCCCATGTTTTAATTGGGTTAATAGAGTTTTAATGTCTAGTTTCTTGAGTTCTTTATGTATTTTGAGGTTTCAAAAGACTAAAACCATTCCCAATGTCATTTCCTCTACCTTGTGGTTATGTCTCAAGATGTATGCTTTCAGCAACTGCTCCAGTACCATGCCCCTGCCATATTCCCACCATTGTGTGCACAGACTTGAACCCCTCTGAAACTGTAAAATCTAAACAAGCTCTTTCTTCTGCAAGTTGCCTGAGTCATAGTGCCTCTTCACAAAAATATAAATTAAGTAAAAAAACCCATAAAATTTACATTACTAAAGAGATACAAAAATTGAAAATATTGACTATCCATGGAAATGAATGTAATCACTCTTTCCCTGCCATATTATTGGCTTATGTGCACCAAGCTTATTCAGCATTTCATGTAGCATCAAATCCATTGTTGTTTTGATTCTATACCTTCTTCTATAGATTTTTCTCAACTGTGCTTTTTCTATATTTTTACCAGTCAGAATAATTTTCATAGCCAATATAGTTCAAAAAAGTTATAGTCACACAGGGCCATATGCTCCCAGAGTGAGTATTTTTCTGAAGAGACTAAAGATTGAGCTAAATCTCACACTTTGTGAACAAGTACAAATGACATGTCTGTGGATTAGCAGTGTGCTCTTAACAATAGAGCCACTGTCAAGTCCCCACAGCTTTTGAAGTGTGTATTCACTAAGGAATGGCTGTGATTGATAAATGCTGTAAGACGGCCAAAAGGATCCGAGTTTAGTTCCCAACACCTATGCTGAGCGGTTCACAACCCACTTTAATGCCAAAGCAAGGAAAATCCAATGTCTCTAACTCCTAAATGCACCTGCAGTCATTAATACTCTCTCTCTCTCTCTCTCTCTCTCTCTCTCTCTCTCTCTCTCTCTCTCTCTCTCTCTCTCTCTCACACACACACACACACACACACAAACATACAAACACCATTAAATATAAAATATAGTAGTATTTTTAAAGTTGTGACTTCCATCATAAAGTTCTGGTTCCATTCATGATTTCTGTCACCAAAGGTCTCCTTTTTCTAATAACAGCAGCCCCCTACTGCTTGAAGCAAGATTTATAATCTCTCCATGTGCTGACATAGTCAAAATCCTTATTCACTGAACATCACTGAATGAAGTAGGTAAATACAGACTCTGCCTATGTCATAGGAGGCTAAGGTTTTCTTTTTATTCCTAGTGTCTTTTGATTTTCTGAATTTCTTCACTGCCAACAAAAAAACCTATGTGTTTCTGAGTACAAAGTGAAACTTCACAAATTTAGGAGGCAGAGAGGAGGTACCAGACATTGTCTTCTGAAAACCATCATTGAACAGGGATGGTGAAAGACACTGGGTACTGTGTAGATGGAAACAGAAAAAAAAAACAAGAGCAAGTGCATGGTACATGGTACATAAGTGACCATCTCTGCAATACATCTCAGAAGCTAAAGATGCTGTGTAACCTATCACCAAACAACAAAATGCAATCATGAAATTCATTGCAACTAATAGTAAGTATACAGCTGCAATCTTTAAGGTCTTAAGTATTTAATGACTTGTCATTACCACATTTGTCTCCAATAAAAGATTCTTGCTTCCATCTAGCCATAAATAATTTAATCCTGCAGATTCTTTCTATATATTTGTCTGCTAGGACCACAGCTGTGTTAAATCTTTTCACTGAGTTATTCTAGTATCCAAACTTGAAAGGGACATTTGAGTGCAAATTCTTTAATAGGAAATATAGGCACTAATGAAAGAGGGGTGATAGAGGGCCCATAAAGGGTATGAAGACACAGTGGCTCTTTCATACTGCTGACAAGAGTGGAAATTAGTAAGAGCATCTTCAAGAGCAATGTGACAACCACAAGCAGGTTTTATAACATTTATTCATTTACATGTCTGTGCACATATAAGAGTGCATGGAGGAATCAGAAGACAACGTGGCAGTCAGTTTTCCCTGTCCACCACTTGAATTCCAGGGACTAAAGTCAGGTTTACAGGGTTGTTAACAAACCCCCTTATTCAATCAGCTATCTTGATGAACCTCATGAGAATATATATATCAGAGCAAACCACTGAGTGTATAAATCTCTTCCTCTAAACAGGAAAATAGTTAGAATTATATTCCTTGTAGGGTCTTTGTGATAAAAGCATGGAAATTCTTCCTAGAACAGAGAGTTAAAAAAATCTCATCTCCTTCACGGAAAGCCTAGGTTGCTTTTCTAACTGTCTTCTAGAAACCAGGTAAAGATGAAGGTCAACTGCATCACCATGAACACTGCTGAAGCAGCATGAATCTGGTTCATAAGCTGGACCGGGACTGCGAAGGAATCATGGATACTTATTGTATCTCAATGACTGTTGTAGCTGTGACAGTAAGTATTGGTTTCTGTTTGCAACAAACTCCTTCTAAGTCTGTGTGGCCTGTGGGTCTTGGTCCTTCTTGGCTGAACACTGACTTGGGAGAAAAGGTGGCAAAGGTGAATAAAGGAAGGCTGAGCTCTGCAGAGGGGAGAAGCACTACCTTGGAAACATGACTGGTGGTGACTATTGGCCTTTGTGAACCTGACTTCTGACTGAGACTTCTATCACTTCTGTTGGCACTGCCCCACCCAATTACCCATCCAAAGTGACATATTACCTATCCCTGAATTGAGAAGATGTACAGCAGTTAAAAACACTGAAAGAAATTGCTACCCATTTCCATGTCTCTGAATTATTTTAGTAAAAACAGCAAACCTCACAATCATACATGCGATATTTTATTACTGACATATATTTTAAAATCACAGAGTTACATTATATTCACATACACATATATATTAGAAATGCAAATTTGGGAAAAGTGATGAAAGGAAATAACAATGAGGAGAAAAGCAAGAACAATTGCAACTTAATTGGTAAATGTTTTCAATTTTAAGGGAAATTTTATATTTGATTATAACTATATTAATTTAGATAAATACACTAAAAGAATGTCATAATTTCTCAAAAAGCAAATATAGCTGTCTAAAGCTTTGGGACTTTCCACTTTCTTATTTGTGCATTTCTGGGACATTGGTCACACTTACTGAAGAAGAAATAATACTGCAATCCTCACACATGATCGTGTGCTTCAGTTGTACAAACAGAATTTCTGTGAGGTCACAGCTGCTCTTGCTCCAGCCCTGATCAGTGAGCAGCAGAAAGGAAACGCTTTGGTGAGACAGCCTGCTTCCCATGATAGTCTGTGTCAAATGAACCTACAACATGGGTGATGAGAGGCTGCAATCTTGGATGTAACCCCTTGCAACTGCACAAGAATCCTCATCCCAATCTCTCTATAAACTCCAGGTATCCCCTTCTTCCTGGCAGACCCCCATTTCCCATGAGAGAGCATCTGCCCCTCACGGAAATAGTTTCATCTGTTGAGGTCAGACTCTGGTTCTTCCCTGCCTTCTGTGTCTTTACTCTGTGCTCACAATCTAAGAAAGCAGCCATGGGCTGGAGCAAGGACGGTATCACAGCTCCCATTCCAGTTGTTGTGACAAAAGAGCCACCCTGAGCATGATCACTCAGAGGGAAGAGAATTCATTTGACCTGACAATTCCAGGTTACAGTCCTTCATAGTGTGGAAGTCACTGCAGCAGAAGCTTGAGTGAACTTGTCGCATCGCACCCATAATCAGGAACAAAGAGCCCAGAATGCTTTTGTGCCAGGCTCTACTCACTCTCTCCATTCTACTCAGTGTGCAGGGCCAAACTCTGGAAATGGTGCTGCCATGCTCAAACTGTGTCTTCCTAGGCCAACCAGATGAGTCCTTGCCACAGACCGCTCAGGGGAGCCACTCAGACCGTGGGAGAAGAAGGGTCTTGGTAACAGGAAGGCACAAGTTCAGCGAATGACAGAAAGACACAACACAAAAGAGAGTGGTTGGAATCTGCTGCAATTTTACTGAATTCATGTTTTCATTATATAGTATTCAATCAAAGAACAAATCAGAAGGTCATGTATCATTGGCTGGCACAGTATGAAAGCTTCTTTTAGTCACATCAACGATATTTAAGAAAAGTATATTATCAGGAATAGGTGTTAGACATAAAGCATCCTTAGAAGAGGAAATCTTGTCCTTGGGAATGTAAACCTCAGATAAGTGGTTTCATCTTATGAACAGAAAGTTTCTGTCTCATTATCGCTATTATGGCCCTTCCTCTTTCTAATCCTTTCTTCATTTCATCTAGTGACCAAATATACCTAATAAGTTCTCTGCACCTGCTGAAGTATACTTTTTTGTACCTTCTTATGCAACAGACACTATGGGGGTTGGGATCTAGCAAGTCTATCCATAAAGTTCAACGTATACTATAACAGTCTTTGTCCATCAACATTAACCCATCTATTCCCTTGCTCATCATGCACCTTGTGTATGACAAAGGTTCTGCTGTAGTCTTTTGTGCTTTCCTATTTCAGAGCTGTTCCTGAAGAGATAATCCTTGTCTTGTAGATATATAGAATATCATTATTATAAAAGAGATTGTGCAAAGCCCATATCCCACTTAGCCAGCTACTTGAGAAACCCGTCTATGCCTCAAGGGCGGCCAATACCAGGCTGTCTGCTATTGACCTCCAGGAAGCCTACTCCCATAGGACACACAGCTCCCATCTGGCATAATGACATATGTCATGTCACACAGACGACACTGGAGTTGGTGTGGCAAGTCCTTATTCAGATTCTTTTCAGTCTGAAGAGGGAAGAAGTCAACACTTCTCCCTCTTGTGCACACTACAGAGGCATCTGCTACAGTCAATGTTTATGTGGAACAGAGATGTGACTTCATGTCTCTTGCAGATCATCAGTCAGTAGAAAATGCAGTCTACAAAACAACCATCATGGAAGGAACCGTGTCTCAGTCATTTTATGCTTTTTATCCTGTTATGTCACCTTTCATGTGATTCATGACCAAATGTCTATACAGCATAGATAGGGCACCAATAGCAGAACAAAGTAATGATTTCAGAGAAGTCCAACTTGAAGAAGTAAAGAGTTTATTTAGGTTACTTATAGGAGGATGGATGATCTAAACTCAGTCAGCTGCAGTCCTCCCCAGCATCTTACAGGTTTGTGTTCAGCTCCCCCTGCAGGCTCAGACACTGTGCACTCAGAGCACAGAAGTACACAGCCGAGTCGCTCCAGCGCACAGAGGTTTTCTTCAGGTGGAAGGAAGAGTTACTCTTCTGAAAGTTAGCCTCGAAGCCATTTATTCCGTGAACCACAGAGCTTCCTGAACGGTAGCTGAGGAGAAGCTGGAGGCCGTGGCCAGGGTGCTGCATGTACCAGAAGAGGTAAGGAGCTCCACTGTAGGAATAGTTGCATCTGAGCTCCACCAAGTTTCCTTCAAAGACAGTGACATGGGCATCCAGCTGTGTAACTGACTGTGCTTGGACATCTCCTGCAAAATCAGTGATTAACTTCATGGAGAAAGATAGTTTAACTAAAATTCAAGTGAGAAAAGCAGTGAATCGTGTATATATCTACAAACAATTAGGATATTTTGCTTACCCATGAAAAACGGTATCCCCAGGAATGAAATGATGACTGGAAACATGGCTGCGCACTGGAAACACCACTAGTGCCTTTCTGGAATAGCTTGTCACATGCAAAAAAAAAAAAATGGTTGCACTTCCCAGTTCTTGAAGACAAAGGGCAAAATGTTGTTTATACACCTTCCTTGTTTAAATGAATGAAAAAAAATACAAAAAAAAACTGTAGATGAGATCCTAATCCTGAGAACTTTCTCCCTCTGACTGTCTTTACTTCTTCACTTATCAGATGGTCTAAGGACTCAGTCAGATACAGGGAGCAACTGAGTTGAAAGTGCGGATCAACTGCAGAAATGAAGGAGGCAGCAAGTCTGTGCAATGTTGCCCTCTGGTGGCCAGTGAAGGATAAAAGTTCTGAAGCAAATCCGTGTGTTCTGTCTAGGGAACAACTCATATTTCTAAGCTAATCTGTGCTGTGTTGAGTCTTAACCTAATACAAAATGGACCATACATAATTGAAAGACATTTTTCTTTAGAAAAAATGATCATATGGGAAAACAATTAAATTAGAAGGTCATTACAACTTGAGTATAAAAGCATAAACTGCAAGCAGCCCTGCCACCACCGCTGCCTGAAGCAGTCAAAAGAAACTGGATCTCTAAAGTGTGTTTTGTTGAATCCTGGAAGCCAGAGAAAACTCTACCTTCTCCAGCATTTCCTCATTAGCATTTTTTTTTTTTGCAGAGAGCTAGAATAAAAAAATCAATGTGAAGTTCAGTCGTATCTTTTTGGTTAGATGGTTCTTTGTTCTGAGAAGTCCTTCCCAATTTCTACCCCTTACTCTCCCCCCTCTCTCCTCCATTTCTTCCTCACCTCTCTACTCCCAGCTCACCTCTTGTTTAACTCAGAACAAACAAATCATTAGCAATGTGTTTGCCTGCAGATTCCTTCTTAGAGAAGTCTATGCCTGCTCTTAAAACGCACGCCTTTAATCCCAGCACTCGGGAGGCAGAGGCAAGGCGGATCTCTGGGAGTTCGAGGCCAGCCTGGTCTACAAGAGTTAGTTCCAGGACAGACACCAAAGCTACAGAGAAACTGTGTCTCAAAAAACAAAAAAACAAAAAAAAATTCAGAATCAGTGCTCTCTCACTGTGCCCCTACCATGGCCATCACCTATGCAGACATCTCTGCTGTCATTGAGCTTCCAATCAAGGGGAGTTCCAGTAGGATATAAAGATAGTGACTTTGATGAAATGGAAAAACAAAAAGGACACATAAAATACTGGTTTCAAATGTTAATTCGTCTCTTAAAAATGAAACAAACATCCATTTCAAGCAGAAGACACTCCACCTGGAGCCTTTCTTCTTGGAAGAACTGGGCTTTGGGCAAAGATGCCCATACCTCAACCACTGACAGAGATACAGAGTATCTGTAAATGGAGAAAACAGGACTGTCATATCCTGCCAAGGCAGGGTAAGATAGGTTTCAAAAGTTTCTTGACTTTGAAAATCATATGTCAGTTATGTTAGGCCTTAGCCAAAGTTGGTTGCTTCAAAATTGCAAATGAGGCTTTGGGTGACTGCTCAGGTAGTCAGTTTTCTCTGTTATTTGTTTCTCATTTTGGAAGTTTCTTGACTGCACTTCCTGTTTACTCAAGTAATATTGTTTCCCTTCTCAGATCTTTGATGGAGTTAAAGATTAGATAATTGTAGTTACCTTTTTCATTAATTAGACAAGCTTATTTTCAATACATTATTTAGACTCCTTAAAATAGAATGCTTAGTAAAACTTTTGTTATGCATTCCTTGCTTAATATTGTTTACTGTTTGTAATTTTATATTTGGTATCTATTCTTATTATATATAGTCGTATTGAATTTAGATTGATCTTGTTTAGACAAAAGGGGGAGATGATGGGGAAACTCTGTCAACCAATCACATCTAATTAAGGCGTGGAAACTTGGACCCCAGGAAGAAAAACTTGGAGGACCCAGATGTGCTCTCTCTCTGCGCGGTGCCCACCGGACATATAAGAAGTCGGGGCTCCCACTCTTGTAGCATGAGTTTTCCCCTTATAACCATTAAAATGCAATTGCTATTCTTGAGCTGGCCTGGGTATTTATTGTGACGATCAAATCCCAAACAAAATGGACACATAAAATACTAGTTTCAAATGTTAATTCTTTACTTAAAAATGAGACAAACTTATCTATTTCAAGCAGAACTGTGAAGATTCAGTGATTTTAGATAATCACTAATGATAGTGCTGTATGGAGAAAAGACGGCAAAACTCCAGCATCATTTGGTCTGGAAAGAACTGAGATGACACCCCATCAAAGAAACAGTAGACTATAAACCATGATAACAGCTTGACCTAGACACGTTAGTATCCAGCAGTTTTAAGTGGGCAGAAGCTAGGTAGTCTGATGAAGGTAGTGTTGATTGCAGTCAATAGCCATGGCATTCTTCTGATAGAGAAGATTTTTTCTTCCCTCTTCACCTTTAAGACATCTGGGACTAAAAGATTAGCTGTTGAGTCAGAACGAGTAGTATTCTGAGATAAAGGATTCATTTTACAATGAATAAAGAGTTCTTGGTTAAGAAGAGATGATATTCTCTGATTGTGTCTTTAATAAAATAATCATAAAATGCACGAAGCAAAAATAGAGAAAATTAAAATAAGATAAATCTACAATCAGAGTTAAAGATTACTTACTCCCAAGTAGCTAATTTGACAAGGTAAAAATTTACACTAGTTTAGACCAACCAATTAGACCAAATTGACATCTCTAGTAATCATTGCACTCACCAATGCAATGTGCTTTTTCCAAGGGTACAAGCAATACCCTCTTAGACAGACCATACACTCAGACAGTCTAAAGTACACCAATGTTGTAGGAGAGCACACTTGTTCATCTCGGCCACCTGGCAAACTTAGGCCCGAAATAGCCACACAGAAATTATAATAATTATTCACTGATTGACCCATTAGCTCTAAGTTCTTATTGGTTAACTCTTACATTAATTTAACTCATTTCTATTAATCTGTGTTTTACCACGAGGTTATGACCTACCAGCAAAGTTTCAGCATGTCTATCTCTGGTGGCGAAACCATGGCATCTCTTGCGCTGACTCTGCTTTCTTTCTCCCAGCATGACATTTAGTTTTCCCAGCCTACCTAAGTTCTGCCCTATCAACAGGCTCAAAACAGTTTCTCTATTAACCAATAAAACAACACAAAGACAGAAGGACCCCCTACAGCATTTTTCCTTTTCTGTTTAAACAAAAAGGAAGGCTTTAACTATAACATAGTAAAATTACATATAACAAAATAGTTATCAAGCAAGAATTATAGTTACAATATTTATATCTATTTTATCTCTTATCATAACTAAGGAAAACTATAACTATAAATTCTTAAACTCCATCAAAGACTCCAGAAGGATATAATATTACTTATGTAAAATGGAAGTGCATTGTAAGCAACTTCCAAAACTCTAGAATTGACAGAGACATCTCAGTGCCTAGAGACTTACCCAAAGTTCTTCTGTACCATTGGGGTATCCATCTTCAGCCTACAAGCCCATAGTATCCAGCAGACTTTTCCATGAAGTAGGAAATTTCAAAGACAGGTCTGCCTTTATTGGCATTTTGACGGTCACTTTCTTCTGTATCCTGCAGAATGTCTTACAAAATCTTTCATGAAGCAGGAACCCCAAAGGACCATCTCACCTTTAGGCAAGTTCAGCAGTCATCTCTCTGTGCTCCTCCATGTCCAGTTAAGTAGTCCAGGAAAGAGTGGTTTCTTGCCCAAATTGCTAAGCAGCCTCTTTGATGCCCATCTTCCTCTTGAAGTAATTTGGTGCTGCTAGGAGCATACATGTCTCACTGTCATGAAAAGTCCTAAGTTATTAAAAATACTTTAAATGACATATTCTGAAGGTCTGAAAGATATGAACAATATCTAGCCATCTGAACTACATTTCTGTACATCTAGAAAATCTAACTAACATGACTACAAGCTGAACTATTATAGATGATTATCTAGTAACCTATATTTCTTAATTATACAATACATTTTTAAATGAACTATATAATCACAATACCTTAATTAAAAGCAGAAATATACATATAACAAAATTGCTCTCAAATTTGTATCAATAAACCAAGATCCATACCAATGCAAATTATTCATATCTATAGCATAACCGCTTTTAACTGTAAAAAAAATATAAACAATATTTGGTAATATGGGCATAGTTCTGTACGTACTGTTTCCTGCCGTTTGAGGGTGCTGTTAATAAGGTCTCTCATGGTGTATCCTGTGTGTTAGGTTCATCTCAGTCAGCAGTTGGGTGAAGTAATTTTCTGAGGCTGTTTATGGCAACCTTTCAGGAGGCTTTGGTCCATGAAACCATATTTGCCTAGAAGCAATCCAAAGGGGTGGGGCTGGGGATGGTGTGGGGAAAGGGGAGAGGGAAGAGAGAAGGGAAAAGGGGAGGGTTGGGGAGAGCTTGGGGGAGTGGGATGGTTGAATGGAGAAACGATGGATATGGGAGCAGGGAAGATGATATCTTATTTAAGGGAGCCATTTTAGGGTTGGTAAGAGGCTTAGTTCTAGAGGGGTTCCCAGGTGTCCATGGGGGTGTCCCCAGTTAGGACCCTGGGCAGTGGAGGAGAGAGTGCCTGAACTGGCCTTGCCCCATAGTTAGACTGATGATTATCTTGAATATCACCATAGAACCTTCATCAGGCAAAGGATGGAGACAGAGACAGAGACCCACATGGGAGCACTGGACTGAGCTCCCATGGTCCAGTTGAAGAGCTAAAGGAGGGAGAATATAAACAAGGACATCAGGACCATGAGGGGTTGGTTCACCCACTGAGACAATGTGCCTGATCTAATGGGAGCTTACCAAAGTCATTTGGACTGGGACTGAATGAGCACAGAATCACACTGGATCTTCTGATTGTCGCTGACAATTGGGGCAGACTGAGAAGCCAATGATAATGGTACTGGGATTTGTCACTACTGCATGTACTGTCTTTTGGGGATCCTAATCTATTTGGATGCATATCTTCCTAAGCCTGGAAGGAGGGGGGAGGGCTTTGGACTTCCTGCAGGGCAGGGTACCATGCCTTCCCTTAAGACTGGGGGGGGAGAGGAGAGAGGGAGTACAGAAGTGGAAGGGAAATGGGAGGAGGGGAAGAAGTGGAAATTTTGAATGGTATTATTTATAAAGCAATAAAAAATAAATAAAAATAAAGTAAATTAAAAATAAGAAGAACCTCTTTTCCCAAGCAGCATGTCCTTAGAGCCAAATTCTAAAGTCAAGATACCTTTATAATATACACGCTGGTTTAGCTTAGTAGCCCATACAATGAAATCTGTCTGTGTACTTAGCTCCTTCACAGTCAAAAAATTCAAAGATAACACAATAATATACATAATCCAGACTCTCTGTGAATTCTTTATTTTTATGTGGCTTATTTGTTTTTATTCCTTGTAGTAATAGGAGTGGCGGGGCTACGTTCCCAGCACCCAGCCGCCTGCACGGCTAGCTTTACCTGAAATAATTACACGGAAACTGTATTCTTTTAAACACTGCCTGGTCTGTTATCTGTAGCCTCTTATTGGCTAGCTCTTACATATTAATCTAACCCATTTCTAATAATCTGTGTAGCCCACGAGCTGGCTTACCAGGAAAGATCGTAACCTGCGTCTGCTTGGAGTGGGAGAATCATGGCGACTCTTGAATCAGCTTTCTTTCTCTCCGCATTCTGTTCTGTTTACTCCACCCACCTAAGGGTTGGCCTATCAAGGGGCCTAGGCAGTTTCTTTATTAATAAGAAATCACTCCCACATCAATTCCCTTTAATCTATAACTACTTGTACTCTGTCTCTTTAAAGACTTTTTTTAAAAAAGTGATTTTTTTATAACTCTCTATACTTTTTTTCTTCTCTCCCCCAAGCCTACAAATATTTATCCAACACTGACTCATTTAGAGTTTTTTTTTTTAATGTCTGAATCTGTCCTTATTGCATTATCTGTAATTATTTACTGTCCAGGAGTGATCTTGCTTTGTGCTTTTAAAATGATAAGTGCTTAAGAATCTAAGCTGCAACATTACTAAGTCAAATAAGGTACTGCCTGTTTGCCCCAAGCAGTCCAGCATGGTGGAGCTGCTCACACCTCTGAGAGCCAAGCATACTGCCCCAGTTCCAGGGACTCAGCCGGTCTATGCTATAATTAAGCAAGCCGCAGTAGTCTGCTCACAAACTCCACTGAACCTGAAGGGATTAAAGTTAGAAGCCTTGTGTTTGCTGGCCACAAAATAGTGTAGAAATCTGTCACATGCATAACAAATGGCAAAATATCACCAAGTATTGGAAATTAAATAACACATTTTCAAGTAACCCACAGATAAGGGTAGAAGTAAAGGGGGCATTTGCTGTGGGACAATGGTCTGTTCCCTGTCACTTGTATTTTAAATAAATGCTGATTGGACCATTAGCTCAGGCTTTACCTATTAACTCTTATATTAGCCCATAATTGTTTTCTGTGTTAGCCATGTGGCTTGGTACCTTTTTTGGCGAAGCAGTCACATCTTGCAAGCTCTGTGTCTGATTTCCTCTGTGTCTGAGTGATGACTACAGAATGACTCTTTCCTCTTCCCAGAATTCTTGTCATCCCACATCTACTTCCTGCCTGGTTGTCCCACCTCTACTTCCTGCCTATCTACTGGCCAATCAGTGTTTACTTAAAATACAAGTGACAGGATAAAGACCATTGTCCCCCAGCAGGCATTAGAAACTATTTTGAACTAATGTATGGTAAAGCACAGCCTGGAGCATCTGTAGATGAAACTAAGATTGAATAATGAAGGTATTTATAACACACACACATACACAAACCTTGAAAGGTTTAAGATTTAAGAAAACAGCAAAAGAAAATTTACATGAAACATGAACTTCTTAGGGGGAACATCAATGAAGCACAGCCCAGAGGAACAGAAACCATGGAAGCAGGTTGACATAGACACATTAATATCCATAAATTTTGACTGCATTGCTGTTGGGTATTCTAATAAAGGTAGTGTAGCATTCAAGCATACTGTTTGGCATAGGAACAATAAGTGTTTATTGTATGTATTGTATTTAGATCCAGACTGGCATATGGGCCTTCACCAAGAATTTATTCTTGGGAGACCTCAAAATCTCTGACTCTACCTTGGTGTTCAAGAACCTTAACTTCCTCTTTCCAATAACTCTTCCACTGAAGCTATGGTTCATGGTCTAGTATAGCTGAAACTAATTGAAGCCAATCATATGAAGTGACCTTATTTCTTGAAGCCCTTGTTATTAGTAACTTCCTCACATATGGTAAATGTATACCATAAGATACTACTGTCTCCTTATTATCTTTTATATCTTTCATATGTTTAGACTCCCATTTTCATTCTGTATATCATTTTGTGTGTATAATATTTTATTATATACTTTTCAGAAATAATAACAGGATAAATAGCTAAAATTTTGGAACGTCATCTGTGACTCTGATAGGTATTGGCAATGTTAAATATCTATAATTGCCTCTACCTCATCTCTTTGCTTATTATTTCTAACAATTTTTTCAATAGTTTCAAATCTTTTTATCACTGTCTTGTGTGGAGTCTGAATTTTTGAACTTGTGAATATTTTTAAATTTTAAACAGATTTTGATTATCAATTTTAGTAGTATGAATCCTTTCAGAAAATTTTTTAGTACCATTCTGTAAGGTTTCATAACCTGTTGACATGGTGTGAATTTTGCCTGTCATACAATGGTTGTCACTTTCAATGATATGAATCCTTTCATCCAACTTCTTATTACTAGTCTTAAAGTCTGTGTATTTTCTAAAAGTCCCTCATTCTTGACTCTGTTATGAAATCATTTTTTACAGATATATGAATTAGCAAACTGATAGTAGCTATGGCTAAGAATGTATATGTCCCAGGTAGGTCATATGCCTCTCCTATAATTCTATCCACAATATAAACAAAAAATGTTATTAAATTCCTGGATGGGCATATTATCTGCAATAATCTTAGGAGTGAAAAAAATATTATAATCAACTGATGACTTTACCTTGCTAAAATCCTTCTTAGTCGAGACCTTTAAGGTATATTAACAATGTGTACCAGAAAAACTTCTGGATTTTTTAAGCAGAACTCAAAGCCAAACTGAACATAATTTTGTTAAAGAGATGCCCTGAAAAGCTGCAGGTCAGGGCAACCATGCAGCAATTGTGCATGGGTAGCAGGAGTCAGGGGAAGCTGAGTTAGCTACATGGAAGCTGCACACATTCTGGGTTGAGAGCAAGTGGTGGAACTGTGGGAACCATAAGAAGGTGAACAGGGTGTGGGAAGCTGTGTGGGTGCCCTGTGGGGAGGCAGCAAGGACGAGTATGGTAGAAAAGGAAGATAAGCCCAGATGTATGGGAGCCAGGAGTGCTAGTGTTCTCCTGATCCAAAGTGGCAAGGTTTGGGGTCCAGTTCCTAGAACTGAAATTCCAATTCCAGCTCCAGCCTGTGCCAGTGACTACAAAGCCTCAGGCAAATGGATTTTTTGTTTCATTTGTACTTCAAAGATTGAGAGACAAATGAAGCATGATTAATAAAATCTCAGAGAAAGATTGTTGGGGTTCAACGTGAACACTAGAAAAGCAAAGCAGCCAGTCACCGACTTTTACTTTGACCTCAGTCTAAAACAGTGATCCTGCCTCCAGGACCTCAAAATGTGCCTGAGAGCTATCTCTTCCCATTTTATATTCCTCTCTAGTTCTGGGACTAATGGCAGGCGCCACTACTGCCTAGTTTCTATGGCAAATTAGTGTGGCTACCGGGATTAAACAAGTTTGGGTTTAAAGGTATTTGTCCTTGCTTACAGAGCTAATCACTTTATCTCAGGTTGAGCCTTTTCAGTGATGACAAGCTCTGTATCAACAAAATAATATAAGTTTAAGAAAACAATTTAGGTGAACAAGAGAAGCTGCTCTCCGCTCTCCAAATTGTTAAGCAATGCCATTGCTGCCTGGTCTGTAAGGCTGGCCAGTGTAGCTGCTTTACTTTTCTGACCTTCAGACAAGCTTTATTTATTAAAATACAAATTAAATTAAACTAAAAACAACAACTATTGTCAAAGATAAGGCCATGATTGCTCTAGCTACTTAATTAGTACTGGAGATTAGGAGGCTTCACCCTCAAATGTGCTCATGGGGTTTGTCCAGGGGTCTGTGGTCCGATATATTCACAAACATCACAGATACTTTCATTTTATCTACTCAGATATCAGTTTGTGCCTTCTTCCCTCAAATATAATCTCTAAGTATGTAACTCAAGATTAGCACAATCAAATCTGTTCTCTAGAGACATTATATCCCTAGACGGCTAGAAAGTTAAGGAGGGTCTCAATTTCTGAGGGTCTCTACTCAGATGCCCCTCAGAATAATAGGACTTGAACATGTTGAAGCAAAGTTTTATGAAGACTTGACCAGGCCTTGATATCCTGAACCAAGAACAGTCCAAATGAATGGGCGCTATTTATAAATATTTAAGGCAGAATGCTTCAAGTGACAGCTTTAGCCATACATGTTGAATGCCTTTTAGTCTCAGATGAAAGGTAATTTTGGCCACAAGGGCTGGTTTTGATAGCTTTGCTAACTATCACTGATAGAATAGCTAGAACCACAAGGTAAGTCCCTTCCCATCAATGATTCTAGAGAGGAAAAGAGAGAAGAAATTTTAAAATGTTTGAGTTTTTTTTTTTTTTTTTTTTTTTTTTTTTTTTTTTTTTTTTTTTTTTTTTTTTTTTTTTTTTTTTTTTTTTTTTTTTTTTTTTTTTTTTGAAACAATGGTGATTTTCTCTCTCTTGGTTTCAAGTAGGCATTGCAGTGCTGAATTGAACCAAAGTCAAAATGTTCTGTGTCTGGGCAGTATTTTCTTATCAAGAAGAAAAGCATTAAGGAGAAGACTCTACTTCTTGTTGTACCTAGAAGCAGGAGCTCAGCAGTCAGGCTCCTGGTGATGAGTTTGTGCTCAGCTTCCCCTGTGGTTTCCCCTACTGTGTCAGTCAGAGCACAGTAGAACACAGCCGAGTCTGACTCTTGGACCGAAGCTTTCTGCAAGTGGAAGGAGCTGGATTCTTTATCATATGTAGCTTCAAAACCTCTGCTACTTTTCTTCTCGTTGTCCTTCGAGGCTCTGAAGAGGAGCTGTGGACCTTCTCCGGGATACTGCATGAACCAGAACAGGGCTGGGTACCCTGAGACTGAATAGGTGCAGTGTATAGTAAGAAAGTCCTCTTCTGAAAGGGTCACTTGCCCTTCCGTCTGTGTCACTGAGTCTCCATGGGTTCTTGCTAGAGGAAAAAGCAAAAATAAAACAGATATGTGTGTCACCTTAAAAACAAAGCTCTTGGATGAATTCAGGGCTCAAAATTTTTTGACATAAAAGTGTGAAAAGTTTAAATCACTCTACTTACCGAGTACGAGGAGTATAGCAGTCACGAAGCCTGGAGAAGAGCCCATCCTTCATGCCATCTAGATAAAAAGTCTTGATGCTTAGCATGTTGAAAACAGAAACGATGAGTCTAAATTTAAAATCACGTAGGAAATGCTATAGTGTTATGGTGCTGCGCCACCTGGTGGCCAGAGAGTAAACAGTTAAATGTGGCAATATTTGCTAAAAGACATGGAGGTAATGAACTCTTGGATTGGGTTGAGAATCACTGTTACTTCAAAGATCGTATTTTCTCTGCTCTAAGTGGATGTCAATTTTAAGTCATTTTTTAATTGAAGTTTTATCAGGGGAGGAGTCACCCTGCATTAAAAAATACTCAGATATTTTGAAATTCCAGGATAAGTGAAGAAACACATAAGAGATTAAACTATATGGAGAAATCAGAACTTTTAAAAAGATTCCCCATCACCCTTAAAACTTTTCCTGCTAACACAAGCTGACTTGATCTCTTGGTAAATTCTACATAACAGACTTCACTTTTCGCCTACCTGGGCACTGGGATTCTCTCAGTGTTTTTAGGTTAATCTCCATACATTTAAAACATGAATCTCCTTCCTTGCCAAGAAAGTACAGGGATTAAATGTAACCATGATACATGTACTTCCAGCTTCTTGTTACAATGTTCACCGTTGTTTTCACAGCTTGTGTGATTAGTTGCCGTTCCTGGTAATTGTTTTGTCTTTATTGGTCATTTTAAGTCCTAAGGTAATAACTAAGTTACTAATATATGGCCAGTTTATGCATCATTTACATTTTTCTTCTGTCAGAAAAAGAATCACCATGAGATATGCCAGTAGCCCAGGATAATTACAGCCTCTTTGACTTAACAGAAAACCATTTAAGAAATTAGCCATGTTAATCTTTCATGGTATTCTCAAATATGGGGGGAAATGGACTTCCTTCTCTAAAGTCAGGGCACACAGCACTCTGAGAGAATAGGAAACAAAACTTGTAGCTTGGACTACTACTACTCTGACCTTTCTAGTTCAGATAATAATTTTATTACTATTTTTGTATTTATTATTAAACTACAATATTTTTTCTTACCTTCCCTTCTTGCAAACTCTCCCATGTGCCCTTTCCCCTCTTGTTAAAATCCACAGCCACATTTTTTTTACTATTTGGTATTGCATGTGTATAAATATATGTGCATACACAGATTTTTCTAAACACAACCTATTCAGTCCATATAATTTTATGTGTATGAATGGCTTCCGATGTGACAATTTTATGTTGGACATCCAATTGGTGTGTTCTTTCCTGGAAAGGCCATCTCTCTCATTCTTAGCTCTCCTCAGTTGCATGTACCTCTCTGTGCAGGGTTTAGACCTAATGGGTTGCTCCCTGTCCACTTCTGTACATTCATTGGTGTCATCCTTGTTCAGCTCACATTTCAATGGTCATACTGTTGAGACTTTATGTATGTAACTTCTGATAGCAGTAAGCGACACGATATTTTGGCAAATTCCTCAATCCTGTGGTTTTCACAATCATTCTGCCTTCTCTTCTGCAATGTTCCCTGAGATTAAGGTACAGGAGTGTTTTAAAGATGTATCCATTGGGACTGGGATCCACAATTCTGCATTTTGATTTGTTATGGTATTCTTCATTGACCTTTATCTGTTGCAAAGAGAAGTTTCCTTGATGAGGAGTGATGGCTACAGTTTTCTGTGTGTATAAGAACAATTGTTTATAGGTTGTTGTTAGGGATTATGTTGGTTTCATAAAATAGAGGTTCTATATTCTCCTCCAACAAATTCACACACCCTTTATAGGTTATCTAGGTTTTCAATACCAGGCACAGTGTCCCTATTGTGGAGTGCACCATCAGTCCTGTTAGAAAGCTGTTGGGTACTGTTAAGGTGTGTGCCATTACTGCACCTGGAGCATTATTGAGCCTGCTTATGGTTGATGTGGTTCATAGATATCATAACCGGGAAGGACTCTGTTGCCTACCTCCTTTGGCAACTTGCGTAGCACTTGTACCAAGAAATCCAGTTCTCTGGAAGGGGCATTCTGATCAGTCCCAGCTTAGTGGTTTCTGGGTTCTATGTCTCATAGACTGGTGTCATCAGTAATAGGGACTCACCACCTTTGGGTCATAATCAAAGGCAACAGTATAGGTGTTTGTTTTTGGAGTCCCTTGGATAGCCCTGGCTATGAACTCAAAATAGGGATTATCATGAATGGCGTTGAAGTTTTGTTTGGTGGTCTTTGGGTCTTGGAGGAAGCACCATCTGCCCACAGGAGAAATATATATTTCATTATAGGAGTTATTTTTCTAGGTAAATAGTCCATCATATGGTTGCTTCTGTCATTTTCAGAAATCCTTACATTTACTTTACCCACTTCTCTTGAATTTGTTTCCCTCCCTTCTATAAAAAGCCTACCTTTCCCCATTTCCCCTATTGGATTACTTGATTTGCCATACTCTTTACTCTCTTTGCTCCTCTTTACTCTCCCCTACTTCTTCTGTACTTACATCTCTATCCCTCCTTCAAGAGTCACCACTTTCCCCATTTACCAGATCAGATAACTTCTACCCTGCTAATCTTCTTGCGAGTGTTCCCTCAACCCTCCTGGGATTGGTCCCATGTCACTTTCCTGGTTTCTGTAGTTACTATATACTGTCAACTCATAGCAGAAGATGTGGGCATAGGAACCTCTAATAAGAGAATATATGATGTTAGCCTTCTCGATCTAAGTTATATCACTTAATATGATTCTGTCTAGTTCCACCTGTTTACTTGTAAAGTTCCCAATTTCATTTTTCTTTACAACTGAAGAGTATCACATAGTATATCTGTACCACATGTTCATTATCCATTGTTCAATTGTTGAACATTTAGATTGTTTTTACCTCCCTATTGTTAACAAAGCAGTAAATATGATAGAACAGGTGTCTGTGGAGTAGGATGGTCAGTCCTTTGGGCATAGGCTGAGGTGTGGTATGGCTAGGTTACATAGGATATTAATTTTTTAACTTCTTGATAATCATCCAAACTGATTTTAATGCTGAATGTACCAGTTTGCAAGCCCATCCCTGGTGAATGAGTCTTGCTTTTCCATGAATCCCCTCCAGCATTTGCTCTCAGTTGTTTTTTCATGGACATTTGTTTTTTCTGACTGGGGTAAAAAAATTCCAAGTTGTTTTAGTTTACATTTCTCTAATTTATAGGGAAGACTAATGTTTTTGTAGATATTTTAATCATTTTGCTGTTTCTTTTGAGAATTCTTTATTCAGGTCTGAGGTCCGTTTTTTAAATATGTCATCCTTTTGTTTTTACTTTTTATATAGTAAGTTCTTTTTATATTCTGTATACTAATCCTGCCAGATGTATATCTGACTAAGATTCTTTCCCATTATGTGGGCTATATTTTCATCCTGTAAGTTCTTTCTTAACTGTGCAGATATTTGGATTCATAAACTCCCACTTTTCAATCATTGATCTTAATTTTTGGACAATTGGAAGCCTAGGAGAAAGTCCTCTCCCTACATCATGTAAGATATTGCCTACATTTTCTTCTGACAATTTCAATGCTTTTTGTTTCACATTTATGTCTTTGATCTATTTGGAGCTAGTTTTTGTGCTAGGTGGTAGATACCCCTTTATTTCCATTTTTATGTATGTGCTTATCCTGTTTTATCAGCACCAATCATTGAAGATGTCCTTTTTTCTCTCTCCATCAAATGTTTTTGTCATCTTTGTTTAGTATTAAGTGGCTGAAGTTACACGTGCTCATGTGAGTCTTCAATTTTGTTTCATTGGTCTGCATATCTGTTTTTATGATATAAACATATCACTTATAATACTATAGCTCTGTAATATAGCTTAATGTCAGAAACTGTTTTCCCACCACATTGTTCTTTTTGCTCATGCTTATTTTAACTACCAAGTGTTTTTTCTGATTCTATATAAATTTGAAGATAGTGATTTTTCTTTTCTGTGTAGAATAAGATGGAGATATTGATTAGGATTGCACTGAATCTCTGAATATCCTTTGGTATACTAGTCATTATTACAATGTTAATTCTACCTATCCATGAGCATGGGATGTCATTCCATTTTCTAGTGATTTTCTCTATCTCTTTTTCAGTGGTTTAGTTTCCTGCATAGAGTTCCTTCACTTACTTGGATAGGTTTATTCACAGATATTTTCTTTTCTTTGAGGTTATTGTAAATGGGCATGTGCCCATGATCTGCTTCACTGTTTGTTGGTGGGATATACAAATCTATTGAATTTACAAGTTGACTTTGTACAATGCCATATTGGTGAATGTTTTGGTCTTATGTAGAAGCATTCTAGAACAATTTTGAGATCTCTAATGTATACTATCGCGTCATTTGCAAATATGGATAATTTGACTTCTTCTTTTCCTCTTTGTATTCCTTAAATTTCTTTCTTTTGATTTATTGCTTCAACTAGTACTTCAAGATCAATGTGGAAAGGAATGGGGCTAGTGGAAATCCCTCTCTCATTCCTGACACTGAAGGGAATTATTCAAGCTTTTCTCCATCTAAGATTTTATTGGCTGTGGGTTTCTCATGTATAGTTTTTATTGTGTTGAGGTATGTTTCTTCTAGCCCTACATTCTCTAGGACTTTTATCATGAGGACATGTTGGTTTTTGTTAAAGCCTTTTCCGTGTTTATCAGATGATCAAGTAATTTTTTTGTCTTTAAGTTCATTTGTGTATTGACTTGTGCATTTTGAAACATACCTGCATCCAGAGATACAGCCAGTGTGGTCATAGTGTCAAGTCTACTGGCAGTGTCACTGGGATTTATCTCTACTGCATGTACTGGCTTCTTGGGATCCTATTCTCTTTGGGTGTATACCTTGCTCAGCCTAGATGTAGTAGCGGGGCCTTGGACCTTCCACAATGCAAAGTGCCTTACTCTCTCTTAGGTTTAGAGGGTGTGGGGTGGGTGGGTGTATGGAGGAAATGGGAGGAGAGGGGGAGTGGGAATTTGGATTGGTATTTTTTTAAAGAATCTAATAAATAAAAAAATGTAATTTTAAGCCTATCTTCATCAGGGATATTGTCTTGTAGTTTTATTTTTTATTGTTGTATCTTTGCCTGATTTGGGTATCAGAAAAATAGTGGCTTCAAGAAAGGAGTTTAGGAATGCTCTTTTTCATTGTATTTTCTTTAGTTGTTTAAAAAAGACCAGCTATAGATCTTCTTTGAATGTCTGATGGAATTCTGCTATTAGTATATCTGTTCTGAAGTTTTTTTGAAGCTTAGAGGCATTTCATTACTATTGCAAATTCATCTTTTGTTATATGTCTGTTTAGGTTGTTGACTTCTTTGTTAATTTTGATGGTTTGGTTAAATCTAGAAATTAATGTGTTTCTTCTATGTTTTCCAACTCAATACAGTATAAGTACTTAAAATATTCCCTTATAATATTTTGAATTTCTTTGGTGTCTGTTGTCATGTTTTCCTGTTCGCTTTTGATACTGATAAATTGGGTCACCTCTTTTTTTTTCTTTTGTTGAGTTGGGCCAGAGATATGTTCATCTGTCAGTCTTTTTTTTTTTTTTTTTTGGTTTTTCGAGACAGGGTTTCTCTGTGGCTTTGGAGCCTGTCCTGGAACTAGCTCTGTAGACCAGGCTGGTCTCGAACTCACAGAGATCCGCCTGCCTCTGCCTCCCGAGTGCTGGGATTAAAGGCGTGCACCACCATCGCCCGGCCATCTGTCAGTCTTCTTAAAGAACAAACTTTTAGATAAATTGACTCTTTTTTGTTTGTTTGTTTTGTTTCTATTTCATTGATTTCTGCTCTCATTTTTTATTATTTATTGTCATCAACTGGTTGTAGATTTTCCTTATTCTTTTCAAAATTTTTGAGTTTAATAATTAAGCCATTTATTTGTGCTTTTTCTTAATTTTAATGTAGGTACATAGAGTTGTAAATTCTCTCTTCGTACTACTTTCAATGTGTCTCAAAATGCTTTGTTGTATTTTTTGTAGTTTTATTTAACTCAAAGAAATATTTTGTTTCTTAATTTCTTCTCTGATTTCTTCATCATTTAATAATGAATTGCTTAATATACATGTATTTGTCTATTTGGTGAATTGGATTGAAACTGAACAGATTATTTACTTATTTATTTTATTTTTTCCTTAATTATATTTTTACTCATATAAAAAAAGATTATAAAATACATGTTTATATTGTTCTATTCCATTGAACATAAACATATATATATCTCCTCAAATATTTTTCATCTCTTTATGGTAAAAATATTCAAAATCCTTTCTTCTGTACTTTTGAAGTACATAAAACATGCTTGACAACTTTAGTCATCTTACAGTGCAGTGGCACACAAGAACTCCTTACTCTTAGTGCTCACATCTGTACAACTGTCTTCCTCATCTCCTTATCCTTCTGTTCTTACAGTACTCTGGTAATTTTACCATTCTATTTTCAACTTCAGTAATGTCAATGTTCTATTGTTCTTATGAGAGAGATTATGCAATATTGTCTTTCTGTGATTGGCTTATTTCATTTAACATAATGTCTGTAGTTCATGCTGTTGCCAGAAGTCTGTGATCTGTGCTGCCACTGGCTGTTATGGGCAAGGAAGATTCTTTTGCTGTAGTTTCTACAGCTACTGACTCATAATTGAGAATGAGAGACATTGACGGCTTCTGTGACAACCTCTCGCTACCCTCTACCCTAAAAAGAAAGAAACAGTCAAGACAGGAAGCTTTTGAAGAGAGTTCTTAATAATTGTGATAAAGATGTTGAAGTTATCTCTTCACAGTTGATGACTTCTGGAGGTTGGAGGCAGAACTCAACTATCTTTAAGGGGCTAGCCGGTGGGAGATTGACCATATTGCAATGAGTACATGGGCAACACAATTTAAATTTGGTGTATTTTTTTATTTTGGGGAGCAGGATACAGGGTAAGAGGGTGAATTTGGAAGGAATGGGAATTAGGTGTGATTAGGGTGCATTGTATGGGGAAAAAAGAAGTAGAAGAAATAGGTACAATAGAAGTCTCTTCAGAATTAGAAAATAATGAAATTCTGTCATATATAACACATATATTTATTATATATGTTTATATATGTATATATATATATATTTGTGAGTATGTGTTATTGCATTGTTGTCAGATAGGATACAAGGAATGATTTAAGATTTTTTTAAGTCCCAGAATGTGGTCCATTCTAGAATGAATAGATTATGCATTCTCTGACATTTGGATAGAGTATTTGCTAGTATCTGTTCAGTCCACTTGGTGTAGAATTTCAATTTATTCTGATGTTTTTTCTTTTGATATTTTGTCTAGGTGAACTCTTTACCCAAGAAAGTAGGGTATTGAAATTTCCAGTTATTAATAAATTAATATTAATTTCTGTTTTTAAT
>NW_026068236.1:452774-532110 GCF_014885135.2 Alexandromys fortis
TAACTATTATATGCTGTATAGCATTTCTCTTTTGGTCTTGTCTATTTCATGTTCTGAGTTCTTCCATATGGATATAGGTGTTTTATTTCCTATTTCTGTGATGGATGTTGTGGGGTTCAATTGGGAATGCACTAAATCTTTAAATCACTTTTAGTAAAGTGGTCATTTCCACAACATTAATTCTACTAATTCATGAAAAAGAGAGAATTTTCCATTTTCTAGTGCCTTCTTCAGCCTTTTCTTCAGATTTAAAGTTTTTCTTGTAGAAGTATTTAACTTCCCTTATTAGTTTATTCCTAGATATTTTACTATTAAAGTTGTAGTGAATGGGTATGTGTGGATGATCTCTTTCTCAGCATGTTTACTGGTAACATATAGAAAGTCTGATGTTTGTAAGCATATTTGGTATCCTACTACGTAGCAGAACTCACTGATAATTTGTAGGAAATTTCTGGTAGAGTGTTTAGTATCTCTTAGATAGAATATCATATCACCTGATAATAATTTGATCTATTTTTCCTATTTGTATCCCTTTGATATTCATCTCCTATCTTGCTGCTTAAATCTCATGGTGGCCCAATCTCTAGACAAAAACTACATACAATTTAGAGAGAGAAAAATAATTTTTTATTTTTTCATCCCTGAGGATATCCCCCTAACTGGCTATTCAATATCAAGTTGTCCTAAAATTATATACATACAAACAACAATAATCAAGTACAGCTAATTACATTTACACACACATGTAATAATAGTTAAAAAGATAATAAGTTAATTTTAAAATAATAACTTAATAAAAATTAATAGTAGTTAAAAAGACTATGAATATTAGAGAGATTGAGAAAAGGGTTATATAGAAGGGGCTGGGGGGAAGAAAAGGAAAGAAAGATCATAACATTGCAACTGAACTTTTTTAAAAAATTAAAAAAGAAAGGAGAAAACTCTTCTAAATTGTTTTGAATGACTTGAAGCTAACTTTATTATTTTGTGTTTTTAATATCAATACTGTAGCTGTCACTTGCAAACTAACAACTGGCATATGCTGCACTGCACGGCCTGTTACACAGGATGTGGATGGGGCTCCAGGCCCTGTGGCAGGTTTTAGGACAGGCTGCAGGTGCCTGGAGAGCAGTGTGCACTTGCAGCACAGAAGTACATGGCTGAGTCTCCAGGTTGGGTGTCTGTGACATGCAGAGAAAATTGTTTGGTTTTCTTATCATGTGAAATGATCAATCTTTGGTCCTGTTTTCTTTCCACAGTTGAACGAATGTCAATAATCAGCTTAGGATGCTTTCCAGGTTCTTGCTTATACCAAGGGAAGTAGGACGAGGCACTGTCTACATATGTGCAGTTGATGACAGCTATGGCTCCCTCCTGGACTCTCAGGGTGGAAGGACGCTGCTCCACCTGCTCACCTTGGCTCACCCCTATGCAGAAAGATGGAGAGAAAGGAGAACAGTTGTCACGTCATCACTTTCCAGAATTCTACACTCAGTAGAGAAATGTTGAGCAAAATATAGTTCCTCCTGGATATCTCAGAAATACCCACTGAGTATTCAGAGGTCTTAAAATCTTAACTCACCATCTAGTTGCAGCCACAAGAATATGAATAAAGTAGGGACATATGTCTTCATTGTTCTTCCAATTAAATCCAGGGTATAATTGTGATGTCTAGGAGGTCAACTACAGCTATTGGGGTGTTGTTCTTTCTTAAGAACAATTCTACCTCTTGAGTCATCAACTCAGTCACTGAGAAAAGGGCTGTGCTTCTGCCCTAAGCCTGTACAATCAGTATACAAGGAAGTAAGACCTCTGCATATGCCCCAGAAGTTGAGATCTACTCCCACCTTGTGGTTGCATTCTTAACCAGAGAAGCCTCTGCTTTAGTGTTCTCTGACCTATGAGGGACTCAGACACATAAAACAGAAATATGTCAGGTCATGTGGGTTCTTGTGTTGAGAGATCAAGAACAGTATTTGTACACACTGGTGAGTTTGCTTCTTATATTTAAATCTAACATGACATGAGCATGCTTCTATAAATATGTATATATATACATACATACATATATTATGCTTTCATATGTAAATATATGTGATATGTTCATATATGTGTGTGTAACAACTTTTCTTCTGTCTTGAACTGTTCCCCAATCCACTACCATATCTCAGAATGCTTCAATTACTCACCAAACATCTCTCCCCTTTCTCAGATACAGAGTCAGTATGTATCCTTGATACATGACAGACAGTTATGATACTTGGGGAATAGATTTCTTCAAGTCTTTCATGGGCTCTTTGTGGTAAGAATTTTTTTTCTATTTCAGTGAGTTCTTTTTGACAATACAGATATGATGTTTTCATGCATGTAAGTTAATTTCCAAAGAGGTTGTCCTGGAGTCACAAATACACATAGCTTACCCTTAGGAAAGTTTTCAGAAGTCATTTGATCTTGAGGATGGCACCATCCATTTCTCTCACTCCCCAGCATCTGGACTGAATTTCTGACAGAAGAGCAGTAGTGGATTCCCTAGAGAATCTGCTAAACCTTATAAGAAACCCATCTTTCCTCCTTTCTGTGGACCCTCCCAGCATCCTCTGATTCTAGCCCATTTCCCTTTCTTTGTCTCAACTGTGAACAGCTACAAACACTGTCTATTTGGGAATGCAGTGTACACACAGGCTAGGGAAACAGGTAGGGCATCATCACTATCCTTTGTCTCCTAATTTTACTTCCAATGATACCATCTTCAGACCTCTAGCAGACCACTGCTGTAGGAAATCCTACAGCCAATAGCCTTTAAGTTACCCGCCCACTGAGGCATGGCCTTTTATACCATTTATGTGGATGTAAAGTGTGTATCTGGTCTCTCTCTTTTCCAGCTGTAGGATTCAATTGCTGTTCTCCATTCAAGCAGAGGACATTGATTTGTGAGTCTACCCCTAAATAAATAACCATCTATTATTTTCAATTCTGAGCTAATGTGGATTTCTTTTAAATGTCCATCTTCATCTGGTGCCCACGTGGATTCAGACTTCATACCTACTTAAAGTGGGCTTTTTTTCCTTTATACCTCCACCCCTCAGGGATTCCACCAAAACTTGCAGAGGACTCAGCTTCCCTCATACCTCTGGACCATTTTAGTATCTACTGTAGTCCATTCCCTTTCCTTAGTATCACCCTGCAATACACAAAAATACTTTCTACTCCAGTGACCACACTGGTAGGGTCTCAAGTAAGTTATTCACACTATCCTTCCTATCCTCCATTACAATCTCTTCATTATTATGTTCAGCCTGGTATCAACCTGCTACAGGTCCCTTCCTCAACTTCAGTTACTGGACACTGCAACTCTTGGTTTAGACCCAGGGTCTCTAGCCCTTCCATCCTTATGTCACCACATAATTCTTTGCCTTACTACTACTTCAGGAACCACTCTTCCCACTATACCTCAGCTCCCAATGGATCCTACCTCCAGTTCCAAACAGGATGCCCTTAGCTTGCTACTGAAGGCTTTTTCAGCCGTTTCACCTAGCCCACAATTATTCCTGTCTGTCACACTTTGGCACATAGAAGCATTTCTTTCTTTTTTTTTTAATGGAGAAAAATATGTATTTTATCCTTACTTCACTTAAGCATGCATCAATTTCAGATTATTTAAATATTTAATTATATTTATGATCATAATTATATTATAGGAAAACATGGACCCATATTTACTTTTGTTAACATAATTATAACCAGAACAAAAACTTTGTAATTATGGCTATATTAATTAATTCTATAACATTAAGATTAGAGCTCATACTTCACTAAGATCCAGAGAGGTCAGCAGAAACCAGGGAAGAAAGCATCCACTGAACAAAGAAAATATTAGATACCAAAATAGAAAAATTATATCCCAATCTGAGACATATGCATGTAAACACAAGCATTGATAGCCAAGAAAGTATGTCTCCATCAGAACCCAGTAATCCTACTATAACAGAAAATGCAATACAACTGAACCACAAGACAAGGACATAAAAATAGATAATTATGAACTTGACCAAGGATCCTAAAGAGGATATAAATAATTCTTTAAAGAAGCCTGTGAACACATACACAAACAGTGTAACATAATGAAGTAAACAGCTGAAGACATGCAAGTAGAAATAGAATCACTAAAGAAAATACAACATGAGATAAAACTGGAAATGAAAAATTTAGGGAGTCAAAACAAAGTATCAAATGTAAGCTTCACCAACAGAGCAGAAGACAGAGAAGAGGGACCCCAGGCATTGTAGACAAGGTAAAAGAAATGGACACCTTGGGGGAAAAAAAACACCGTTAAATCTAAAAACATCAGAAAGCCATGAGGAAAGCTATATCTGTAAAATATCCCCAAAATGATAAACTATCTTAGATAAACTTTAACCTTGCAAGGGAAAAAGTCTGGGAATGACCGGACCAGATTCAACTTGGAGGCCTATGAGAAGTTCCCTAACACATTTCCCAGAGGTAGAGGGTTGGCTTGTTTGTCTCTTATTGACACACATTCATTGGTACAGTGTTTGCCTTTGTAAATCTTCTGCATAATTAAGACGGTTAGGGTTTTCTATTTGGGTCATTCCTAGAAGAAACATTATTTCTAGGAATGCCCTGCCCACAATTTCATTTCAAATGCCCATTACACCACAATTGAAGCATTTGGCATTTTGATGTACTCTTGGCTTTTGGAAATTGCCTCTCCTATCCAGTCCTCATCACTGTAGTTATGAGACTCAACATTGGCTGTGTGTAAGATACATTCATCTATGGGTGCTAATCTGATCTTTAAAAACCCAATTATTTTTTTTCATTCTAGATAAGCATTTCTAAAAGCCAGAGAATCAATGAGTAATCATCTAGTTTCTTGATCTGATAACTCTATATTTATAAATTTAGTCAATATTTACTGAAAGAACACTGAAGGGATCTTTTGAGCCTTGTGTAACTTTTCTAGATTTCTCAACTCTCTTCCCTAGGTCTCCAATCTTGTCCCAAGCATTCAAGGCTTCTTTATGGCATAGGGACAAGGTGTGTTCATTGTATGTGTCCTGATTATTTATATCAGCATAACGGATCTCACCAAGAGTGTGGGAAGCCTTGTAACCTCTAATCTTACTTTGTTGTTCAAGAGCTTTTTATTCTTCTCTTCAATAGCTTTTCCGTTGTAATGGAGGACCATATTCTCATACTTCTAAAACTAATTGAAGTCAGTCAGTTGGGGTATCCTATTTTTTGAAGATAAATGTTTAACAACAGTCTCACATATGTTGAATGCAAAGCAAAAAAAACTATTTCCTCCTTAATATCTTTTAAATCTTCCATATGTATTGCTTCCCATTGTGAATCTGCATAACCTTTGGAATTTTTGTTATTTGCTGGCTTTTCACATATGTTAATAAGATAGATCATAGCAGGTGAACTCAAGAATTTAGGCAAGTCATCTCTGACCCCGTGAGTTACTGGAGTGTACCAATACCTTTAATCTCTTTTATCTATGCCGTAACACTCTCTTTTCAAATCAGTTTTAACAAGTTCTTCTAAGGATTGAAATCTATTTGTCATTACTTTCTGTAGGGTTTGAACCACCTGAACAGTGAATAACTCCAGTGATTTCACTAGACAATCAGTTTCTTGTTTTCATTATTCACATGTGATTTTAACTATTTCATTTTATCCTTTAATGATACTTTTCATCCTTAGAGATTGTCTCTATGACATGCAAATTTCCTTCTGAAAGCAATGTTCCATTTGCCAGTTTTCTATAACCATTTGACACAGAATAAATTTTGTCTGCTAATTTATCATTTCCGTGGTCCATGGAAAGAATTTTACCTGTGAATTTATTATTAGCAAATCAATGAGATGAATCCTTCACCTAATCTCTCATTTTCACTCTGTAAAGTCTGTATCATTTCAATAAGTTTTTCATTTTTGGAACTGTTATCAAACCATTTTTTAATTTATTATTGCCTTATAATTTCAAAATTTCCACTTCCTCCACTTCTCCCATTTCCCTCCTGCTCCCCCACTCTTCCTCCCCCTCCAGTCCAAATAGAGGGCAGGGTACCCTACCTGTGGGAAGTTCAAGGCCCTCCTCCTCCATCCATGCTTAGGAAAGTATGCATCCAAATAGACCAAGATCCCAAAAAGCCAGTACATGCAATAGAGACAAATCCCAGTGCCATTATCATTGGCTTCTCAGTCTGCCCAATTGTGTGCAACCACTTTGGAAATCAGTGTGGCAGTTTCTCAGAAAATTGGGAGTCAACCTACCTCAGGATTCATAGGAGGAGACTGTGCAATCCATGAACATGAGCGACGAGAGTTATGAGCATTGGATTCCAATTCCACTGCCACAATTCTCCCTCCAGCAAGGTATTTTGAGTGTTAACTAGTCTCCCTCTCTCCTCCTCCTTCTTCTCCTCCTCCTCTTTATTCTTCTTCCTTCACACTCTCTGTGTATGCATGTATGAATCTGTATGTTGTTAATCACACATTGAGAACCTTAACAAGTAGCAGTCAGTGAGGCAATTTTGTGCCCAAGGAAGAACACAAAAAACAGAATCAGCTTTAGACAAATCAGAGTGTACAATGGCAGCAGTGAGGGCAGAAAAGAACATGGAAGCAGTTAGAGAGGAAAGATGCAGATTCCAACACTGAAAACTGCCTCCATATAAACCAACATCACTTTGAACTAAGGAACCAAGAAGCAATACACATAATTTAAGAACCAAAGTTCCTCCATTTTGTACTCTGCCTCCATCTTGTGTCTTGTGTAAACTATTTCCCATAAAACATTCCAGTCCCCAGAAATGGATAGCATCAAAAGTAACATGGTAGCCATCTGGAAAGTACAGATAACTATAGAATGTCCCCACCTGAAGGTGAGCCAATAAGAACACTTGATAAGAAACAGGTAAGATTTGAAAATTAAAATTTTGAAAAGTCCCTAAGCATTAGGGATTAATCAGAACTGAACCTGTCACCCCACACCCTGCTAAGGTAACTTTCTTGGTTTTTGTCTTTAAGTAATGCTCTCTAAATGGGTGGGGCACATTAACTTGCTGCTGCATTGATGAGGTCCAAGCCAGCTTGCAATTATGTATAATAAATTATGCATAATAAAAACCTTGCTTTAGTATTTCAGTGAGTCAGTCTCCTTGGTGGTCTTTTGGGGTCCCCACAGAAGGTACAACAATAACAAAACACACCATCAGCTAAGGCTGTATCTTGATGGTTACATATGTATGTACAAGGAAGATTCAGCGGGTCATGTGAATAAGTCCAACTCAGTCATTCATTTTAGGCAGATCCAAATTATGTTTCTGGCAATTTTATTATCACCTTGAAAATGAAAATTGCAATTGAGGTGCATTCAAGGAATAACATTCTTCAAAATGTTTTATGTTTTTAAACATAATTTAAAACTGAAACTGAAGACCATGTGATCATACCACTATGCTCTCCTGAAACCTCGAATCTGTTGGGTAAAGGATTGTGGAGCATATGTTCCTTAACCCCACATTAAATACTCTTCCAGACTGGATAATTGATCACCTACATGTTCTAAAAGAATATCTTAATATAATAATTTATCACATTAATATTCATATTATGACTTTACATGCATAAATCTAGCTGTGGAGAAAATAGGTGAATTTATTAAACAGCAGTCTTATTATCAGTCATTGGAGTTATTGTTCAAAGGCCCCAGAGGTATACAAAATAACGTAGGCTATTGTCATGGTTCTTGGTTGCTCATCATAACAAGATGGTAAGATCCTATGGCTAAAGGGAATATATTCTATTGCTGCATGACAAAGAAAAATGAACCTTGAACTGACTGGGGAAAGGTCCTCTACACTGGTTAGCTTCCATAGTCCTAGAAGGTCTTATGCAGGTTGCTGGGTTAGAAACAATAGCAAGAATATGAGCCAGTGCTGGACCCATATGCTACAGTACTGAATTTCCAGGTGATATGTGCTCAGTGTTGCAATAGTGTCCCAACTACTACAGAATAACAATGCTTTTTGACTACATTTGAACAACAGCAGGGAATTCATGCCTAGTACTGCAACATGGTCAAAAATCCCATGGTTCAGCAGTGCTTAGGCCCTAGGGTGAAACTACTGTTGTTACTTTGATAAATGGTCATGACAAACTGCCTTCTATGTGTGTGTTTATACTCACAGGTTATTGCTAGGCTCCACTTTAGTTTGAGTATATGTTTCAGGAAGTTTCTATAACAGGATTCCTATACTGTTGTGTTCATAAGGTCTTTAGGGTTAGTTATCCTTCCCTCACATTCCTCCCTCTATCCTGCCCTCTTATTCCTACCCCTGTTAATACTGCCTGATCCATTTGCCCTTTTATGGAAGTTTTCTTTTCTGTTTCTCCTTCCCTTGAAGATCCCCTCCTCCCTCACAGCCTCTTATTGATAACCAACATCTGTGGATTTTCCAAATGAAAGAAACATATTTAAAGCTAAGGTAATACTCTGTTTCTTGTCCTCTGTCTGGGTTACCTTGCTCAGGTGACTGTTCCATAAAATTACCTGAAATTCTTATAATTTCATTTCTCTTACTAGCTAAAGCATGACCCACTGTGTAAATGTGCCACATTTTCACAATTCACTCATCAGTTGATGAACATCTAGACTGTTTCCAATTCCCAGTGATTATGAATAGAGCAGCAATGCACTTAGAAGAGCAAGTGTCTCTGTGGAAAGATGTAAAATCTTTTAGTTAATTGCTCAGGACTAGTACAGCTAGATCTTGTGGTAGATCCATGGTCAGCTGCAGAGGAACCTCCATACTGATTTCCATATTGTTTGTGCCCATTTGCATGCACATCATCAATGAATAAGTTTTCTCCCTCATGTCCTCTCAGTTGATGTCCTGGTTCTCTGGTTCTTGCAGTCCCTCCTGCTCCATTTCTGTGATGTTCTGTGGCATTAGGTGTGGGAATTGCATTGTAGATGGATTAATTGGAACTAGAGACTCCACAATATTTACTATCTGCTTTTTGACCAGTTGTCTACGACTGTAGTAGTGACTCTCTGCTTAAAAATAAAACTACTTTCATCAGGGTTTAGAACTATACTTATCTGTGTATATTGGCAGTGGCCAATATACTTGTTGGAGGAGCTGCAGTCGACAATGAAGTTTATGAAGTATGGCTCACAAGTAAGTACAGCTAGGAAGAGTGTACTCTGGAGAGGAAAAACCCCCCCTCTTAGAGGGGTTTGTCTGCATCTTGTCCCTTACTTCTCCTGTCCCTTCTTCTGCTTGCTGCTACCATGTACTTACTGAATTTGGCATGGTATGATTGTAGAATGGGAGAATTCCACTGTATCCTGTACAGTGTAGATTATTTGATGGGAAAATCACTCTCCTTATTTGCAGATCATAAAGAAGAAGATTTTCATAGAGCAATGAAGCTTAGAGATGTGAGACTGGCTTAAGATGGGAAATTAAAACAAGGAGGTTTCATGCATTATAGACAAGTTAGTTCTCGCTATGGATAAACAGTCTGATGATTAAAGAAGACAGTGATGTCTCTACATCCACGGTTTGGTCTGAGTTCCTTGGTCATGTAGCTTACAGAATCAACCTCAGATCTTAGTGTGCACTTTGAAAAAACAGAGTTGTGAAAGGAAATTAAAATACCCTACTGTGTGTAATACAGATGGTTAGCTAGACCACTTGATTAAGGTTCTGTGGACTAAAATAAGGCTAAAAATCTGCTACACTATAACCACAAATGGCTGCCTGCCATACAAAGGGACTGGCGGACATATACTTGACTTGCTTAAAACTTAATTAATCAATAATAAAAAAAGCATTGCTTGAAAGTGAAGATGTTATGGTTGGAAAATTAATAGAAATGAAAATGTTTAATTACATGTGGACTTCTAACAAAGCATGTAACTTATGGTCATGTGTGATTTCTTCCCAGGTAAGGATTTTACTTTGATTTTGGAAAATATGTAATTTTCAGTTATGAGGTGATTTTTTCCTTGCATAGAGATTTTAATCGTAGGTGGTATAAAATGGCTAAGAGAAAAACAAAGACAGGAAAATTAAGTTTTGCCCCTCAATAAGTCTTCTGTGTGTGTTTAGCTTCTGAGTCCATATCCACGCTCTAGTTTCTCTGACTGGAGACTGGGGTTGACTATAGTTCATCTCCAGCAGTGTGTAATCATAAGTACTTAGAATACAGTTAGAAGCTACATTGATTTAGGAAAGTGGCTGCCATAGTGGGTTCTTCTCTAGGGTCTATGACCTCTCCCACCATGGGTAGTTAACTAGGTTTATAGTATCAGGCTGGAATTCATTGCTACTAAGGAACCTTGAATTCAATGAGGTATATATTAGTTTCCCCAACGATATAAGAGCTACTATTGTACCTGTCTGTAGTCATGTCCATGTCAGAGGAGCAGCAGATGGCATTCGGGAGGCGAATCCCTGATGGGTGAATCTGTTATGCCCAGATCACGGAGTCCACCAAAACCAACTAGGAAACCAAGTCCTGTATGTAAAAGCAAAGAACCTTTATTCTTATGCAAGTTTGCAAACTCGGACTCTCCATGTGTCTAGTGTATTGGAGTGATTAAAGAGCCCCGAGCTCAGTTGGGGTTGGATTTTTATAGTAGCAAAGGTAGGTGTGAGGAATTTCTAATCCTCAGGACCACTGATTGGCTGACATTTGTCTAAAGGCATCCTGGTGAAAAGTGATGGGTGTGTGCTGGCAAGTGATCCTATCTACAGAGGTTGGAATGTTATGAATTTCCTTTGGATGGTCTGTTCCTGGGCACTACCTGCTATGGCAGCTGTGCGGCCTGGGTCCCATGTGTGAACAGGATGCCCTGGACCCACATGGCCTGGGCACATTATGGGTGGTCAGACTGCCATGGGCCCAACAAATCTCTGATAGGCAAGGCCCCTTGTCTACAGACTCCAGAATGTCTTTTGCTTCTGCTGTGCCTTTACATGTTTGCTGCTGCCGTTTTTCTCTGGTATGTGGCATGGTATGAGTGGGTGTGGGGAGATCCCTATGCCTGTGATAGAGTATGTTTGCCTCATAGAAATATGCTGTTCTAGTGGACATATTTCCTATGGATTATGAAGATGATTTCTTCCTAAACTGTACTGTCTAATTGATTAGAATAATGATAGCTTAAAGTTTTGATGATTAAAAAGTAAAACAAGGAAATATAACACAGCTAAGACAAATGAATTTCTATGAGGAGTCATGGCTTATTAGATTAATGATTAAGAAAATCCATTAAGTCTCAGTAACACAGCTGCCTAAAATCTGTTAATCTTAAGATTGGGAGATGTGTTCACAAGCTTCAGAGTGCATCATAGCTGAAACAAAGCATTGAAAATAACTTAAAGTTAGATCAATATAATTTTGTCATGCATCTTTGAAGTGGAAAACCCAAGAAGAAAATTTTAAATTTTAGAAAGGCACATAGTTGAAGGAGAAATTCATTAAAATCAGGAAACAAGAACAAAGCAGCATTATTAGCTGATATGCTTTTTTTGCTAGGATGAGTTGGTGTCAAAGGCGAAGATACATTCCTTGTCCTTATTTCTACTCTCAATCTCATGCTATTAAAATATTGATGAGTGGAAATGAAAACCCTAAAGATTTAAAGTAGAGCTGACTAATTCTTTTTTATGTATAGAAGTTTTTATTTATGATTCTTTTAAGATTTCTTATAAGATTACATTTTGGGATAAGCAAGAAAGTGATTGGTCCTTTCTTTGTAACTGCAAAACCCAGCCTGGCAATAAAAGACTATCTTGCTTGCTTACATTTTGTTAATGTACAAGTTGTGTCAATACAAATGTATGCGAATTCTGGGGAAAATTTGTTTTCACCTGTATCATGTAAAATGTTTAATCATGTAAAAGCTATGGAAAGCAGGCCAGTTTTTTTTTACTTCTATTCATTGTAATAATTTAGTTAAAAAACAGAATGTAACCACACTGAATTATTTTGTTGAGATATATAACCTGTAAGGGAAATAATAAATATAGAGCTAAAATGAGTTAGAAGGAAAACATCAAGAATAAAGGTAGAGTTAGAAGGAAAATATCAAGAATGAGAGAATAAGGAAGAATAAAAACACAGAAGGAAAACATCAAGAGAGACAGAAGGGTCGTTTTTGGATAAAGAGGAGACAAGGGAATATAGAACACTGAATCAGAGAATACAAAAGAAGAATAAAGAAAAGTTCTGAAGGAAACCATCTATAGAGTGTGTGAGTCTATAGTTTCTACCTCCTCAGATAAAAAAAGTCATACTACACCCTAACTCTGGGGACTCACGTTGAGACCTGCCCTGCTGTAAGCTGCTTCCCCAGACATTGATATGCACCCTTGTGGATATCTTGTCATGGTGGTCCTTGTTTTGGTTCATACTCTTTACTCAACTTAGTAGGATTATTTATTGCTTTTCTCCCTTGGATTCTTACATGACATCTTCATATACTGTGAGAAGTCATGCTCAGGGAAGAATCTTCAGGTCAGTTCAGAGTTCCTTCATGTTCTATATCTAAAGCATGTGGTGTCATTAGAAATAGGGTCTTACCTTCAAATTCTATGAGGGCAACCAAGAGCAATGACATTAGCCTGGATTATTTGGAGGAGTCTCTTAAGTCTCTAACTAACATCTTGAAGGGAGACTTCCTATACCTGGAACTGTTTTTTTTTTTTTTTTTTTTATTCGATCTGGCATTAATTCTAGGTTTGACAAGCACTCTTCTGAGAGATTCAGTCAGTTCTATGCTGTGCCATTTAAGTAACGATTCGGATTTTTAAATTCTGTTTGACATTCAGTTTTGCTTCCTAATCAGTAAGATAACATATACTACTTTACTGTTCTCTGTGAACACAAACATGAATCTTTCTTGAGAGACACCACGATTCTTGATTTCAAATCATTCTTCCTTTACAGAGAAATAAATATATACTAGAACATTTTACATTAAACCAATATTTTGTTTCCAGAATTGAGAAGGATCAAAACCTTGGCTTCCTTTCCAACATTGCAGAAGAATTATCAGAGAACCTAACTCTAATCTCAGATGAGTGACAATACCATGTCCTTAGGATTTAAGCCAGTGTAGTGGCCTATGAGAGTGGACATTAAGGGCTTTCTGGACAGAGTCTTTCATGATTAGCCTACTTCATACACAGTATGTAGGAAAGGGGAAGGGCTGTCTCTCATGGCAGCGTTTTCAGAGTTCTATCAGCTCTATTTCCTGAGCAGCCACTGAATGGAAGCTGTTGGGGAGTGTGGTGATTTGAATGAGAATGATTCCCACAGACTCATATATTAGTACATTTGGTTCCAGTTTGTGGATTGTTTAGGAAGGTCAGGACTGTGACCTTGTCAGAGGAGGTGTGTCATTACTGGTGGTCTTTGGAATCTCAAAGTCAAAAAGCTAGGCCCAGGCTATCCCTCTCTCTGCCCTTCTTTGTGATTAGATGTAAGACTTCAGCTACTTCTCCAGGAACATGCCTGCCTGTCTGCTGCTCTGCTCCCCACAATGATGGTAATGGACACACCCTCTGAAACTTAGTCAAGCCTCCAATTAAATGCTTTATTTATTTATTTATTTATTTATTTATTTATTTATTTATTTATTAAAGATTTCTGCATCCTCCCCGCCACCGCCTCCCATTTCCCTTCCCCACCTCCAATCTACTCCCCCTCCCTCATCAGCCCAAAGAGCAGTCAGGGTTCCCTGCCCTGTGAGAAGTCCAATGACCTCCCACCTCCTTCCAGGTCTAGTAGGGTGAGCATCCAAACAGCCTAGGCTCCCACAAAGTCAGTACGTGCAATAGGATCAAAACCCAGGGCCATTGTTCTTGACTTCTCATCAGTCCTCATTGTCTGCTATGTTCAGCGAGTCCGGTTTTATCCCATGCTTTTTCAGACCCAGTCCAGCTGGCCTTGGTGAGTTCCCGATAGAACATCCCCATTGTCTCAGTGTGTGGGTGCACCCCTCGCGATCCTGAGTTCCTTGCTCGTGCTCTCTCCTTCTGCTCCTGATTTGGCCCTTGGGATTTCAGTATGGTGCTCCAATGTGGGACTCTGTCTCTGTCTCCTTTCATCCCCTGATGAAGGTTAATATCCAAAAGGATGACTTTATGTTTTTCTTTGGGTTCACCTTCTTATTTAGCTTTTCTAGGATCACGAATTATAGGCTCAATGTCCTTTATTTATGGCTAGAAACCAATTATGAGTGAGTACATCCCATGTTCCTCTTTTTGGGTCTGGCTTACCTCACTCAGGATAGTGTTTTCTATTTCTGTCCATTTGCATGCAAAATTAAAGAAGTCATTGTTTTAACTGCTGAGTAGTACTCTAATATGTATATATTCCATACTTTATTCATCCATTCTTCCAATGCTTTCTTTTATAAGTTCTCTTGGTCATGGTTTCTCTTCACAGTGAGAGAACAGCAGCTGAGACTGGAAGTCTGCCTGAACTTTCTGTTACATGGACCAATGAGCAGAAAAGTCTGAAATACATGTGAAGTGAGATTGAAGGTTATTTTTAAAGACTAGATTCTATGTTCCTCTTTTGGTCATAAATTTGTGGGGGCAATAACAGAAGATGATGGAGAATTTAAATCAATAAATTTTGTAAGACATCTTGGTAGAGATAAATTCTATGTCAGGGTTTTTCTGGAGATGTTTTCTATAAGAGGTCCTCCAATTTTGGAGCGAACAGTATTTTGGGGATAAAAGTGTGGGTTGTTTCCAGCAATTACTTCCATTCTGTCCTGTCGGGAAAATCCACAGATTCCTAGGTTTTTAGGACTTTGATTTGAAATTTGTTGTTGTTTTTCAGGAGGCTGAGCAAACCCCACTTAGAGACATACACAGCCCTCCCTCACAGGTCCACTCCCCTCAACCCTCCTGCACCCTCGGTTTGTGTGCAGCTTCCCCTGCAGTCTCCCTCACTGTGTCACTCAGAGCACAGTAGTACAGGGCAGAGTCCCACAGCTGCGCTGAGGACTTCTGCAGGTGGAAGGAGCTGTTGCTCTTATTAAGAGTGGCGTGGAACCCTTGATGCTCTGTCCTCTTGTCTGTGGAGCCATTCAGGAGTAGTCGAGGGGCTTTGTTGAGATACTGCACATACCAGAAAACGAAAGCTGAATAAGAAGTCTGATAGGTACAGTTCAGTATCACAGGTGACCCCTCTGTGACAGTAACCAGGCCTTCTGTCTGGGTCACTGAGTCTCCATTGCTCCTCCCTGAAAATAAATAATTAAATAAACAAATTAATGAGAAAATGAAAGAATAAATAGATAAATAAGGAGGAATTACATTGCTATGTGAGGTTGTAAGTAAAGACTTTCATAGCTGTAAGAAAATGACGTCATCACTACTTAGGGTAAATGTAACTTACTGAGCATTAAAAGGAGCAGCAGAACAGAACAGCTGTCAGGAAGCATGACTGTAGGAGTCAATGACACTTGGTTTCTTGAGTTCACCAAACTTATAGGGTAAGTCTTCTCAGGACCTTAGTGAAACTCAGAAATAAGGACCTCCTTCTGCACAGTTACAGTCTGTCATGCAAAGCCACCGCCTAGATTAGATGCTAACCACATCTGAAGAGGCAGCGCCCTCCTCTGGTTTCTGTTCAAACTACCATAGATGTCTGCACAATACATTGTGAGCAATTTGAAACCTCACCCTAAGGAGGCAGGTCTCAAGCCTCCAGTGGGTGGCTGAAACCACCAGTGTTACTGAACTGTAGGTATCCTGTGGTATTGAATTTTTTATTATACTAACCTGTTTTCACCGCTCCTACCAGATCCAGCCACTCTTCCTTACCAACACAGTTTTGTGTCCCCTGCCCCTGACATAAAATAAAAATCCATCAAGGTTCGCATTACAGTTGGTCCTGTGTGTATACTCTTGGATGTGTGGTCTATGCACTTGGGACTGCATCAATAAAGCAATCTAATTCTCTCTCTCAGCAGCTACCAACTGTCCATAACTCCTTATCTAAGTATGGGAATGCCCACCTTCTCTCTGCTTGCTGGGATTGTGCCTTCCCTGATCCTTTGAAGTCTTATGTATGCTGTAAACTTCTGTGAATTCATGTGTGCAGCTGCCCTGCTGTGTCCAGATAACACTGTCTCCTTGTAGTCATCCCCCATCTATAGCTCTGACATTCTTTTCACCCCTTCTTCCTCAGTGACCTCTGATGTGGGAGGAGGTTGGGATGGAGAAGTCCCTCCTGGGGCTGAATGTCTTGCACTCTTTTCATCTCTACAGCACAGTGAGTTCTGGTTCTCTGTGACAATCACCATGTACTGAAAACAGGGAAAGGGAAAGATGAAATTATATTTTAATGTTTAGAATTATTATTTTGTTTTTTATTTTTTCCTTTTTATTTATTTATTTAGTAAAGATTTCTGCCTCCTCCCTGCCACCACCTCCCATTTCCCTCCCCCTCCCCCAATCAAGTCCTTCTCCATCATCAGCCTGAAGAGCAATCAGGGTTCCCTGACCTGTGGAAAGTCCAAGGACCACCCACCTCCATCCAGGTCTAGTAAGGTGAGCATCCAAACTGCCTAGGCTCCCCCAAAGCCAGTACGTACAGTAGGATCAAAAACCCATTGCCATTGTTCTTGAGTTCTCAGTAGTCCTCATTGTCCACTGTGTTTGAATTATTTTTAAAAGCTAAGCAAAGAGAAAACTATCCAATATGATTTTGAGTGATTTGAAGCTAACTTTCTTATCTTGTGTTTTCAATGTCTGTACTATTGTTGGCACTTGCAACCAGCAACTATAAATTAGTTTAGTACAGAGAGAGATATTAATTCTGCAGGTTATTAAGCTAAACCAAAATATATACTTTGAAGGTATCTTGACATCAAAATTTGGGTCTAAGGATGTGTTGCTTTGGAAATGAGGTTCTTCTCTTGTTTCCACAGAGGAACCTTCTAGACTAATATGGTTTTATGGACCAAGAACCCCAAAGTCTCCATAAACCCCAGAAAATACTTTACCCAACAAAGGCAAAAACAAAAACAAAAAACAGGTTAAGAAAACTAGACCCAAATTTCTAAATATTGTTTATAAGTGTGTGTTTACATTTAAAGGCTGTATATGATAGAAAGATTAATACTTTACATTTTGTGGATCTTGGTCTATTGATTTAAATTTAAGTTAAATTTATTATATGTATTTCTGCTCTTATTTAAGGTATTTTGTTTCTGTAGCTCATTTAAAAATGTAATATATAGTTAAGAGATACAGATCAATAAATAGTCATTTATAATTGTTAAACTTGTAGTCATGTTAATTAGGTTTTCATGGTGTACAGAGATATATTTCAGACAGATAGGCATTCTTCAAATCTTTGAAAGATGTATAGAATATTGCATTTGAAACGTCTTAAAAACGTAGGAAGTTTTATGACAGTAAGACATGTCTGATTCTGGCAGCACCAATTACTTCAGAGAGGTAATGAGCATTAAAAAAGCTCATTATAAAATTTTCCTTCAGTGTGACAAGGCTAGTCATTTGGGCAAGAAACAGCCCTTGCCCAAACCCTCCTATCCCTCTGCAACCTCAGTTGAACTCTGAAACATTGTCTGATACAATACAGAGAGGACCAATAGGTAAGTGACCAACCACCTGGGGGGACACCCCACTCTCGAGGCCTCCATACCATAGGCAAAAAGTTGGGCCCCTTTCTTATCCACCTTGGCTTCTCTAGCCACCCAGCAGGTGTACTTTCTGCAGATAGGCTGCTCCACTACTTCCATCCCATCTATTAGATCCTGCAAGCTACAAGTCTCTCTCTGCCCCCAAATCCTCCTAGCCTTCCCCTGCAACTTCAGTGAAGCTCCAAAAGAAAGCCTGCTACTACACAGAGAGGACCAAGAGGAGAGAGACTGCCCACCTGGTGGGACACCTCACTCTCTAGGCCCTATATATTGGGACAAAACCCTGGGCCCCTCCCCCACATGCCTCATCTTCTCTAACCAGCCAGCAGAAAAGTTTCCTACAGGTAGGCTGCTCCAACACTCACATCCCATTCATCAGACCCTGAAAGCTACAAGTCCCACTCTGCCCCAAACCATCTTTTCCCACAACTTGCAACATCAGAGGAATGTTGAAATACAAGCTGTAACTACAGAGAGAGGACCAAGAGAAAAGACCAAGATAGAAACTCTGAAGCACAAGCTATGAAGCACAGAGTGGACCAAGAAAGCAAACCAAGAGAGCAGACCATGAGAGCAGGCCAAGAGAGGGCTGAGAGAGACCTCAGTGGTTCCCTGTGACACAGGCAGAGTACAGACAGAACAGACCAAGAACAGTTCCCAAAGACACAGACAGTCACTGAAAGAATTGGACTAAGAGGCAAAGACATTGTAGGCAACAATTGAAGGGAGAGATAAGTATGCAAGAATTCATTCAACAACCTAAATATCAACATGATAACAACAGAATCCAGTGCTCATCCAACAGGAAGACTTGATCATCCTAATCCAGAAGAAGCAGAAGAAAATGATTTTAAATGTAGCTTTATGAGGATGATTAATAACTTTAAAGAGGAAATGAGAAATTCCCATAAAAATGGAAGAAAAAAAGTTGGAAGAAATCAATTATTCTCTCAATGAAAATCAGGAGAAAACAATCAAACAGGGGAAGCAAACAGTCAAACAGTTCAAGACTTAAAGAATGAAATAGAGGCAATAAAGAAAACACAAACTGAGGGAATTCTGGATATAGGAAATCTGGGTAAATGGATAGGAGCTACAGAGGCAAGCCTAACCAACAGAATACAAGAGATTGAAGAGAGAATCTCAGGTGCTAAAGATATTATAGGTGAAATAGATTCATTGGTCAAAGAAAACATTAAAACCAACAAATTCTTAACATAAAACATCTAAGAAATCTGGGTCACTATGAAAAGATCATATCTAAAAATAAAAAGGTTAAAAGAAGGAGAAGAACTCCAGCTAATGGCACAGAAAATATGTTCAACAAAATCATAGAAGAAAACTTTCACAATCTAAAGAGGCATATTCCTATGGAGGTACAAGAAACTTACAGAACACCAAATAGACTGGACCAAAAGACGTATTCTCACCATATAATAGTTAAAATGCAAAACATACAGAATAAAGAAAGAATATTAAGAACTGCAAAGGAAAAAGGTTAAGGAATGTATAAAGGCAAACCTATCAGAATTACACCTGACTTCTCAATGAAAACCATGAAAACCAGAAGGTCCTGGAGAAATGTATTGTAGACACTATGGTACCATGGATGCAACCCCAGACTACTATACCCTGTAAGGATTTCAATCACCATCAATGGAGAAGACAAGATATTCCAAGTCAAAACCAGAGTTAAACAATACCTATCCAGAAATACAGCCCTACTACAGAATGTACTAGAAGGAAAACTCCAACCAAAGGAAGCTAACTGCACCAACCAAAACACAGGCAACAGATAAAAATCTTCAACAAATGGTGCTGTCATAACTGGATATCAACATGTACAAGGATGCAAAAAGATCCATATCTATACCCATGCACAAAATATAAGTTCAGATGTATTAAAGACCTCAGTATAAATTTGACCACACTAAACCTGATAAAAAGAGAAAGTGGGAAGTAGCCTTCAAAGTATGGGCACAGGAGATCACTTCCTAAATATAACACCAGTAGCACAGACACTGAGAGCAATAATAAATAAATGGGACCTCCTGAAACAGAAATTTTTGTAAAGCAAAGGACACAGTCAATAAGACAAAACAGAAGCCTACTGAATGTTAAAATAATGTTAACAAACCCCACATCAGACAGTGAACTGGTCTCCAAAATATATAAAGATCTCAAGAAATTAGACATCAAAATTTCCAAACTAAAACATGGGGTACAGAACTAAACAGAGAAGTCTCAACAGAAGAATCTCAAATGGCTGAAAGAACCTTAAGGGAATGTTCAACATCCTTAGCCATCTGGGGAATGCAAATCAAAATGACTCTGAGATATCATTTCAAAACGTCTAAGATAAAAAACACAAATGATAGCTTATGCCCGGTAAGATCTGGAGTAAGGGGAACACTCCTCCATTGCTGGTGGGAATGCAAAATTGTGCAACCATTCTGGAAATCAGTATTGTAGTTTCTCAGAAAACTGGGACTCAACCTACCTCAGAACTCACCAAGATCACTGTTGGCTTATATAACCAAAAGATGGCCAAACATACTACAAGAATATTTGTTCAACTATGTTCATAATATCATTTGTAAAGCCAGAACCTGGAAAATACCTAGATGCCCATTAACCAAAGAATGGATAAAGAAAATGTGGCAATTTTTACATTGGAATACTACTCAGTGGTAAAGAAAGCAATGGTATCTTGAAATTTGCGTGCAAATAGATGGAACTAGAAACAAGCATCATGAGTGAGGTATCCAGAAAGAGCCAGACCCAGAAAGATGAACATGGTATATACTCACTCATAAGTGAATTCTAGTTGCAAAACAAAGGCTATCAAGCCTATAGTTCATTATCCTAGAGAAGCTAAGTAGCAAGGTGAAACCTAAGAAAACAGTACATAGATACACCAGCGAAGGGGGAATAGACAAGACCACCCGACAAAATTGGGAGTATGGGGGTGGGGGAAAAGGATGGGTGGAAGTGGAAGAGAAGGGGAGAAGGGAGGGTTGAGCAGAACTTGAAGGAATGGAATAGTCAAGATGGAGGAAGAACAGAGATGAGAGCAAGGAAAGAGTTATTTTGATTGAGAAAGACGTTATGGGGTTAGCAAGAATTCTGACACTAGGGAAATTCCCAGGAATCCACAAGGATGTCACCAGCTAAGACCCTAAGCAATAGAGGATACGTTGCCCAAACTAGCCTCTCCCTGTGGTCAGATTGATAAATATGTTAAATGTCACCATAGAACCTTCATTCAGCAAATGATGGAAATGGATGTAGAAACCACCAGCAGACCAGTGGGCTGAACTCCCAAAGTCCAGCTGAAGAGCAGGAGGTGTAAGAATATGCATAAAGAGATCAAGACCACGATGGGTACACCCACTGAGACAGTTTACCTGAGCTAATGGGAACTTACCAACTCCAGTCGGACAGGGAAGGGACCAGCTTAGGTCCAAACTAGTCCCTCTGAATGTGGATGACAGTTTTATGGCTGGGGCAGAATGCAGGGCCACTGGCAGTGGCAACAGGATTTATACCTACTGATTGCACTGGATTTTTGAAACCCATTCTCTTTGGAGGGATACCTTGCTTAGCCTAGAAAAGGGCCTTGGATATTCCCCAAAGTATCATGCCTTACTCTCTCTGAGGAGTGTATGGGGGAGTCAGGTGGGAGGTAGGTGAAAAGAATTTGAGGAGAGAAGGGAGTGGGAACTGGGATTGGTATATGAAATTTAAAAAGATAGTTTGTTTTCTTTTTTTAAAAAATAACATAAATTAAATAAAAAAAAGATACTGCTCTTACCTGAACTACATGATGATATGCTGTATAAACTAGGCAGAAAAGACCTACAAAAAATGACGCTAAAGTTGCCTAAAAAAGGTGAGACAGTCCTTCAAGGTTCCTGCTTCATCAAAGAGTCCACTAGACATTCTGCAGGACACAGTAGAAAGTGGCGGACAACTGTTGATGTAGGCAAAATTGCTTTTATAATTTCATGCTTCATGGAAAAGTCTGACAGATACTATGGACCTATAGGCTAAATATGAATGCCTCAATGTTACAAAAGTATTTTGGGTGACTGTCCAGGCAGCTAGATGTTGCTGTCAATTCTAAAGTTTTGGAAGTTGCTTACAATGCACTTACTGTTTATTTAGGTAATATTATATCCTCTGATGTCTTTGATGGAGTTGAAGAAGAATAGTTATACTTACAAAACTAGATTAAATATAAAACCTTAGACTCACAAAAATAAGATAGACGATAGAATATTTTCCTTAATTTGCCAAATGTAGCTGGACGAAATATTTTAACTATAATTCTTGCTTAATAACTGTTTTGTTGTATATAATCTTGCTGTGTTAAAACCTTCCTTTTATTTAGACAGAAAAGGGGAGTTGAAATGAGATTCCCCTCTGTATATTGTGAATTTGTTTTATTACCATTGGTTAATAAAGAACCATTATGAGATTTTATCTTATGTCTGTCAGAATGACCATAATCAATAAAACTAAAGACATTCTAGGCTGGTGAGGATATTGTGTAAGGGGAACACTCATTCTTTCCTGTTTTAAATGAAAACTTTAAAGCCACAAAGGAAGTGAGTGTTGTGACTCTTCAGGAGGATGGGAATACATCTGTCTCAAGATTCAGCTATAACAGTTTTGGCCTTATAATCATGTGGCTCTGTACCCTTTTACAGAGAAACTTGCTCATTGATTTTCATTTCAGTTCTATTCATAACAGCAAGAATCTATAAACAGCCTAGATTCCCATCAAGAGATAGAAAGATAATAAAAATGTGGTAATTTATACAATTACTCAGCTATTGAGTCATGAAATTCCCAGGTCAATTGATGAAACTAAGAAAAAAATCCTGAGTGAGATACCCAAGACCCAAAAAGACAAGTATAGATTTTATTCTCTTATACATAGATATTAGCTTTTAAGCCTTAAAAGGGATTTCCACAATCTGTATTCAAGTTAAAAATGGAGTAGTAGGTGAAGGGAAAGGGAAGGACTTCCTGAATAGGGGAAAGTAGAATAGATGGTTAAAGAGAGAAGGTGGCTGGTGTAACAGGAGGGTTAAACAGAGAAGAGGAGGGAAGAGAGGATAAGGAAACTCCATCTTAGATCATATGAAAACCTCCTGCAGTAAACACTTATATATTTTTATATGTGCATGTATATATGTGTATGTGATATGTAAATGAATATGTACATATGTATACATGATGAGAGAAACCTCGATGAGATTACCAAATAATAGGGAGAAAATTATCAGCTAGATGTCTTGTATCAAAATTGAAACCATCCGTGACAAGAATGAATGTCATCTAACTGAGCTGTTGGTAAAAGAGTCCCCATGAAAATAAACAAATCAGGATAATGACAAAAATGTTGGTTGCTCTCCATAAACTGATGGAAAGACACTATTGAGGAAGACAACACCAAAATGTCAAATTGAACATGGAGAAGCAAAGCTGGCTAACTAGAACTCTCATCCCTATGGACCTGTGTTCTTGATATAGGAAGGTTTTCTGAAAGCTACCAGAGGAGAAAAGTAAACACCAACACAACTATAAATACTGGTGTGAAAATGTCACAAATGGTATTAGGGTGAACAAACATACTCTAAACCGCAAATTACCTCAACTGTATATTTAGAGGGTTTTTTTTTTGTCTCATAATGTTTTATCTGGGCATTAACACATTGGTTGCTTGCTTATATATATGGTTACCAATACTGTGGTTTTATGAATTTTTTTGTGTGCATGTGTCTTTCCATGTACATGTGCTTCTCATGCTTTTTGTTTTTTTCTATTTATTCATTCTATTACAGTTTGTTTGCTTATTTACTTGCTTATTCTTTAAAAAGAGAGAGAAAGAAGGTGTGGAGTTAGATATGTGGGGATGTGGAGAGGAGCTGGAAGGGGACGTGGGAAAGAAAACAATGATCAGAATATATGACATGAAAAAATCTATTTTCAACTAGAAAAAAATAGCAATGGATCAGCCAAGTCCTTTTTGCTCCATTTTGCTCAGATTTGGAGCTCTTGTGTCTTGTTGTAGACAGATCGGACCATATCCTTTCGTGATTCAACATGAAAAGCTGAAAATGGTTGACTTTCAATGAGGTGATTGTTCCTGCACGAATGAGCTGGAAACATAATGTTGAGGGAGAAATGCAAAAGCAGCCAGTGTTCTTAACCACTGAGCCATCTTTTGAGCTCCTCATCTAATCATTTTCTAATGGCATTTTGTACATAGTTCCTGGCTTGTAATGGGATTGGATAAAGGACTTTCTGCATTCTTCTCAATTTGAAATTCTTTCATGCAACTGAACACAGAATAATTGTAGAGAGCAGTGTCAGGCATAGAGTGTTAAGAGACTGGGGAGAAATAGTCTCATAGTATGATAACCTAAGGGCATCCACATTCTCAGGCAACTAACATGTGTGCCATTTACCTGACAGGTCCCTGAAAAATTAGATAAGGTCTTTTCTGGGTTTCTAACCTCCTACATCATAAATATATCTATAGTAGAACATGGGGAGATTAAATTTATATTCAAATAAAATAAAATCAGACTTTGTTAAATACAATGATCATATGTGGTATGATAAGGTGGTGGACTGGATATCTAATACATAGATAAGCATGATGCTTCTTTTTAAGGTTCTGTTTTTCATTAAATCTAATACACCTTTCTTGTAAAAATACATACATCCTGTAACTTGGAGAACCTGAGAATGACAGATAGTTTATTAATATGTGAAACAAAAGTCACATTGATAGCCTCATCTTGATGACTTTCTGGAGTTACGTTCCCTGTTTCCAGAGATACCTGGAAAGCTCAAATTCTCAACAGAGGTACTGATAAAGCTTTTGGGACTTGTTGTAACACAGAAAATTATTTTCTCTCTCCAGGTGCAGAAAAGTGGTCTATATTACTATAATACACAATAGAATTTATGCTGAGGTAAAATTATTCTACAATGTGTTGTAATTTATATAAAAATATCAGGCAGGGCATGGTATCACCCAACAGCTACTGTACCTTGTCTAGTTCAGGTAGAGTTGGTGGAACCTGAGAATGTAAGTCTGGCTCTAGGAAGAGAGAGGCTTGGCCATTCCTGAACCAGGATTGGTGGTGCCTATAGAGAAGTGATTGCCCCTGGATGCAAGGTTTGGTTTAGGAGGAAAAGACAGTGAAAGAATTCAAGACATTACCTAATATTAACTGGAAAGAATTAGTCAATTTTGATCCAGATGACCTGCCACAGCAAGAAGAGTTGGCAGATAATTCATCAGTTACCTTGGTGAAGGTAGAAGTAAATGAACTAAAAGATGAAGATGACACAAATGTGACATATCTATTCAGAACTGCTCAGTCACTGATGAGAGAGACAGCTCAATAAGCAGAGTTGACTTTGGAGATGTTGAACAGGTTGGAGAAGGACAAGCAAAATTTGAAATCAACTAACGATAAAAGAAATGAAATTGAAGAGTGAACTGGAGATGGCTCAGCAGTCTGCAAGTGGCCATGATACTCAGTTTTTATGTGATAAAGTTCATCTACTTGAAAAAAAGAAAGTTAAAGAATGGGGAAAGAGAATTGGATAAAGAAAAATTTTAACGAACCATTAACTCTCTGAAATGAAGAGGCAGAAAATGGAAACAAATTATGATGAGAGAATGAATAGCTTTCTTAGGACATCACTGATGACCGGAAACAAATAAATTCACAAAAGGAATCCTTTTGATCAGGAAGAAGAGAGGACAGTGACAACTGATCATAGTCATCTATAAATAGATAAACAAACAAAGAAATAAATAAGTAGATATATTGATGCATAAATAAATCTGTGAACTTCATTAGTATCTGGATGAAATTTATGCCTTGATGGATGATAATGAGAAAATTGAAGTTCAGAACAAAGAAAGGAGGAAAAATATCGAGGAGTCAGTACAGAAAATGGAGACGATGAATGATTCTAACAGGATGGAAGATACTGTGCATCAGGCAGACACTACTGAGGACCAGATAGAAGAGAGAATGGGTACTGTCAACTGCAAGCGCAAGAGATCACAGGTCTTCTGAGAGCATGGAATGAACAGGATCGATGATACAGTCGTGATGCTATCTGTGCAAACATAGAAGAATGGAAGGTGCCTTTTTCAACTGATACAATGTTTCTCATTTTATATCTTGATTTTACTTTAATTTTGATTTTAAGGATTGAAAACAGAAAATAACATTCATATTGCTTTTAAAAAGTTTATTGTAGGTCTTGTCTAGAAAACTAGAATTTTTGTCCTTAGTCCTCAAGCGCCCTTGTTTACTATGCTTTCAAGTCACGATTAATCAGGAATGAGATTAGGAAAAAAGGTCTATCAAGGTCACTTGGAAAGCCTTTTCAGAGCACACTCTTTCCATGCCTGATTAACATATTCTAATCTCACCTAACTCTGTACCATACACTATCAAGAAACTAGGATAATGATGGTTGCTATTTGTGAACTCTCTGAGGTGACGGAATTGTTCATTCTAATTGTAGAAGCTGTCGCTTGTAGCGTCACCACTTCTTGCCATGCTCACATGAGCCTTATTGACAATTGGGAATTGTTTATTATCTTCAAAAACTCGGGTAGTCTATGTATGAAACAACTGTAGCTGCAATGGGGATGAAGGTGAATGAATCACAATTGGGAGGGGTCAGTTCATTTGTGAAGCTCTGGAAAGTAAATGTTTTAGCCAATCTAGTTGCTGTTGTAACCACTCAGCTGCTGTTCCAACATGAACACACCAATGGAGAGACAGTGGGGGAATGAATGAGCATGGCTGCTTTCCAGTTCCTTACAGAGACAGTGGCAGGCCAGAGTTTTTCAGCTGTGGAATATAAGCTGTCAACCCTTGGTAATCAGCAGCATCTGGATTACATTTAATTATTGTATAATGATTTATTCCTTTACTGTGTGACCTTTAGTAATTTTCCAGTTTTTCTTTTGAAAGCAGTGTTTTAATGAGAAGTATTGCATGTATATCATATTGCAGATATTTAAATATTTTGTAGAATCAATTGTTGCAAGTATTATTGTGATTATAGATTGCAAATATATCCCTTCAGTTTTTCATTTATCTTTTGGCTCTCATGATTTTTATGTGAAACGTTCATTTTATATTGTATAATTAAATGTATTATATATTTCAAAATATCAAGATGTATTGAAACCATGTTGTGATTTGATAATCTGATTTATTTACTTATTATGTATAGAGTGTTCTCTCTACATGTATGCCTGCAGGCTACAAAAGGACACCAAATCTCATTACAGATAGTTGTGAGCCACCAAGCAGTTGTTGGGAACTAAACTCAGGACATCTGGAAAACCAGCCAGTGCTCCTAACCACTGAGCCATCTCTACAATCCCATGAGGAGTGGGTGGGTGGTGGGGTGGGGGAGCAAAGTTAGAAGGTACGGGAGGGGAGTAGGGAGTGGGAACTGGGATTTGTATGTAAAATGAGAAAAGAGACAGTTTTTTAAATAAAATAAAATTAAGAGGATTTGTTTGTCATGCCTTTATACCTCTTAATTTATTAGATCTTCAAAATTAATTCCTTTTTCAACTTTCTATTTAACAGATTAGTGGGAAATTTCCCATGCACTCTAAACACAGGATGAAAACAGTTGCTCTTACTTTTCAATTTTGAGAAAAGACTGAAATAATTCTGGAGTGTACGATGGGCTTATATTTTATGACATTACCACAAGAATTTAATAAAATAAAGTATAAATTTTGGCCATGTTGGTTGATATTTATGAGCTCTTATCTTTCTACAAGATAGTGTCATATCAGTCTAGTTTAAGAGTGAATTACTGCAGTGGTATTTTTCTGTTTCCTCACACCATCTTTGTAATTAGTGGAGATCTGATAAAGACACAGCTGTGCAAATCCTCCTGCAGAGTCTGCCTGTGGCAGGGCTGTAAGCTGCACACCCAGACACAGTTTGGGGCCAGGATGCAGGCTTGCTGGAAGCACTGTGCCATTGCTGCACAGAGATAGGTGCCAGAGTCCTCCAGCTGGGCATCCTTGATGTGAAGGGTGCTCTTGCCCTCCTTATTGTTGAAGGTTGAGTTTAACTTCCCATTCTGCTTTGTTCCCGGAGACAGATAGAAAAGATTGATGAGGCTGCCCCTGGAATTCTGCCGTAACCACTGCACATTTCTTATGATTATAGAAAAGTTGCATGTGAGAACATAATTGGTTCCCTCGTGGAGACTCAGGGCTGAAGGACTCTGCTCCACCTCAACTCCTCTCACCCCTGCTTGGAAACAGAAAAGTAATTCAGAATTAATGAAGGGTTTTATCAAATATCCCAGGAGACATCATGAGGATGACTGCAGGAAGCTCTGTGTTGACTCATTCCCCCTTCACCACTGATATCTCTGCAGAATCCCTAAAGCAACATAGGTGAGCACAACTTACAGCAAATCCACACCGAAAGAATCCCCAGCACAGCTCCCAGTTTCCTCTCCATGGCCCCTGTCCAGTTGCTGGGGTGTCTTCTCTCCAGCTGTGAGGGTGTCAACTCTCGTGCCCAGACACCCTTGTGCTTACACACAGCAGTTCTCTCCTAATCACTGAGCTTCCTCTTTCGTCTGAACAAGAAACTCCACCCACCTCCACTGCACGATTGTAGAGGACAATGATGTAGAGCACAGAACACTCTATTTCTAATGTAACACTTCTTATACAGGAGCTTGGGGGAAGATTGTGAGGAAGAGGAATTCATAAATGCAGAATATTGGTGTGAGAACTAATAGCTCCAGTGGGTTAGTAGAGCTTTGCAGAATCCTAATTCTGATTTTTTGACTTTTTTTTTTTTTTTTGGAAATTTTCAACAGTATAGACTGATCATTGTCTCCCATTCTCCATCACCTCCAAGAGCTTCTATACATTCTCATCAACTGAACTCCATGCTCTTTCTTTTTCTCTCTTTGTAGAAAGCAAAGAGGCAAACAAACAAAATCCAAACATAACAAGTTAAAAAAAAGAAGAAACTCACATACTCTTATAAGAACAAAATACATAAATAGACAAAGAACCCAACAAGGAAGTCCTGACAAGACTCTTCAATTACACTCTCATATCAGCATGCAATGCACTGAACAGAATAAAAGGAATTTCTTGCTATTAAGATCATCATGTACATAGAAAGTGTTTTAAGCAGAGATTCGGTGGTTATATGAAAAACAAGGCATACCCGCCCATGTTACTACCCTAATTTATTTTCCATCTCTTGGCTTTTGTCAACTCTTCCACTGTGCTGTATTTAGCTCAGTTGTGCCGGCTCCAGTTTATCAAGACCCTGCTCCTCTATTCTTTTATACCTTGTAAGTTTTCCTTCTCAAGTAATTATTTCTCTTCTTTCTAAGTTTAAAGTGTGTGTATACACATATGTGCATGCATTTATTATATGTATAATATATGTGATATGATGGTATTGGACTAATTTCTATTTCTTTTGAGAAATTTTAAGCATAAAACTAAAGAAAGAAAGCAGTGGAGATGTTTTCTCCTGAGTGTTTATTCTCATAATGCCCAGAGAGATTTTATTTTGCTTACATCTGTTCAGAGAATTCTTCTTAAAATAGATTGATAGAGTATGGATCCATTCAACAGACTCTAGATGTCTTTGGTTTCCTATAGATTGAGAGCTAAAGATCCGGGTGATCTCTACAGCATCGCCTCTACTCTTCGCTTTGTGAGTGGATTGTCTTATGTCCTATGTCTGTTCTCAGGTCTTCAAATCTCTAGGCAACTTGAGAAAAAGTAATTTTTAGGAACCCTGCAGTGCCCCCTAGTGTATGGACATCACCAACAAAAATGACTTCAGGCTGTCTCCACAAGTCTTATTAAAACAGCTCTTTTCACCCCATCCCTTCCTGGTGAAGGAAATGCAGGTGGTCAGAAGACAAGACTGACTAGATGGAGTTCTCAAAAGAAGAAATAAAAATGGCCAAGTAATATCTCAATATTGCTCAGCATCCTTATCAATTAGTGAAATGCAAATTAAAATATCTTTTATGTTTTGTCTCACACTAGTTAGAGTATCTAAAATCAACAAAACAACTAACAACACATATTGGTCGGGGTTAGTAGAGTGAAAGGAACCTGCATTCACTGTTGGGGGAATGAAAATTGGTACAGTTACTCTGGAAATAGATATGGAGAGTCATCAAAAGACTAAAGATAAATCTATCACACAACCCAATTATTCCACTTCATGATATATGTCTAAAGAACTCTATATCCTACTGCACAGATAGTCACTTATATTCATTGCTTCTCTATTCACAGTAACTAAGAAATGGAAACAATTTAAATGTCCTTCAACATATGAATGGATAATAAAAATGTGGCACCTTTGTATTATGACTTAGTCTTCTCTGTAAAGAAAAATGAAATGAAAAAATTGCCTATAGATGGATATAACAAAAAGAAGTTTGTTTTAAATGATTTGACAGAGAGCCTGAAAGACAAATACCACATGTTCTGCCATTGAACTCCAAATCCAATGGAAATTGTAGAAGCTCCTAGCTCCAAATCTTCAGATGGAAATATATAACTTGAAGTAGCCATAGACGTCAGAAATATACAAAAGGGAACACATGGTTGACAAGAAGCACCAGAAATTGGAATAGCAAGGTAAACATAATTTGGGGCATAGAGGTTCAGAAATTAAGATGTCATCTTGGTGAATTTTTCCTTTGATGTGTATGAAGTATCTTTCCCCCTCTCTTTTGATTAATTTTGGTTGGAATTCTATTTTGCTAAAATTTGAATGGGCACACTACCTTTCCCACAGTTTAGACAAAACTTGTTCTGCTTTCTCTATTTTATATGTTCTGATTTAGTGGAGTTGTGTGGTACCCATTGCACACAATTTTATTCTTTTCTAAAATCTCATTGTGTTCAGTGTTCTTTTATGTGACTATTGAGCATTACTATATCATACTAGGAAGACTGTCTATCCATGTTTCTCACTTTTAACCATGTTTATTTGTCTTTTTAATCACTGAAGTACATAACTGCTTCTACATTGTGGTTGGGAGCATGTTATCAAATAAGCAATTGCAAATACATTTTCTCATTGCGGGGTTCATTTTCATGTTATTGATGATCTATATTGTACAATAAAAATAATTTTATCTATCTTAATTTTCCTTTTGGTTTCTAGTATACCATCTAAGAATAATTTTTCTAATCCATTTCAAAAGGATCTATACCCCATATTTTATTCACAAGTTTTTATAGCTTATTGAATGTAGGATTTTAATGTAGGATCCATTTAGATTCAAGTTTTATGAGCTCTTATAAAAAGGAGGTATGAGAAATACTTTCATATAGGAAATCAAAATCTGTCCCTGTTTGTCATCTCATGCAATGGCTTGTGAAATGTCAACAACCTGCATTGTTCACTCAAAAGTGACACTTTCATTCTCATGCTCCTGAAACAGTTCAGGGCAGATCAGATCCTCTCTTCTCATACCTGGATGTAACCAGGAACACATCTGAGTAGAAACTGCCCATACTTGAATGTATGACCACAGTCATATACATTCAGATTTTTCTAGTTTTGCCTTTTTCTGTCACATTTATGACTATCCTCTGCCATATTTCTTTCAAATTTCATGTGTCCACTTTTTGAAACCATCTTCCTATGAGAAATGACTTTCTGTCAATTGTTCCAGATGTCCTGAATGCTCTGCAGACCCCTTCTCTCCAAGTCTCCGCTTTCAGCCTCCATGTGTCTCTCAGGCTCCTTGGAGCATTTCTGCAATAAAGCCGATACCAGAGGTCACCACCATCTTTGATGTCTCTTGTATTTATAATTCTTTAACAAATGAGTTTATTCTAGAGGTTAAAGGGGACTCTTGCACAGCAGGGGCTCCCTCCCAGACCCCAAATTAGGCATAATTAACACCTAAACACCTGTTTTACAGAGATCCTTTATAAAGCAAGGAAAAAAAGTTAAAATGACTGCTTTCTGAATCAGGCAGAAAACAGCAGCAAATGACCTTGCAAGTATAATTTTTAAGAATAGGAAGAGTGGGCCTCTTTGTTAGAAGGGGCTAATATGTTATGGTAAAGGAGATAAGGGATGAGGGAAAGGGGTAGAGGTGTCTGTCCCAGAGGGACAAAGGACTGCCTCTGGATAGAGAGGAGACAGATGTGGCATACAGGCAAATGGTGGTCTATAAAAGGTAAAGGAGGGAACTCCCTGTTAGGATGGCATGTTTAATTTCAATTGACATGTCAGTTAGTTGAGCCAGAGAGGGCTTTTGATTGCTGGACTTTGGTAGTCAGCCTCAAGAGGAGGAAGTGGCCAATAAGGGAATAGACCTTGGTGGTTAGCTTTAGGAATGTAATCTAAAGATTTTCAGCAAGGCAGAGGGAACGGCATAGAAGAGCAAGGCCTGCCAGAGCCCCATGCTTGGGTGGGCTAGTGTCCCTTCAGAGCTTGGAGAGATAGCTTAGAAGTCAAGAACAGGTACTTTCATGGGACATTATGGTGCATGCTTGACCTCATCACTTTGGAGAAAGAGGCAGGAGGACACTGGAGCCTCCTGTAGGGGATGCAGAAGCACTTGTCTTCCCTTTGCTATGCAAATGACCCTGCACCACCCACAGACCTGGCCCAATGGATCTTACACACTTCTCTCAACACTCCATAGAGAGCTGCCAGGGTACAGGACTCTCTCACTCTCTGATTTTAGTAACACATCAAGGGAAAATTTTGCTGTGTATTATAAAGGTTTTCATGTCCTATCCCATAATAGTCCTCTAATAATTACATCAAGTACTTTTGTTAAAAGGTAAGAGCCTTTCCATCATGAGTATTCTTTAGCAGTGACACAGCACTGTCTTTGAAGTGGGGGTAATCTAAAAGGCATCTGACAGTCAACTAGGTCTTGACATATAATTGTTTATTTTCATTATGAGATCACTCCAGATGCTTTAGCAATTGTTGTATGTTTTAGAAACATTATTTCAAGATGTTTTAGACTATCCTTCCATGAAACATAAATTACAGGAAATTCATGGTGTCAACACTGAAAAATATATTTGTCTCCAGCCATGGTCACAGGTTTGTGTGCAGGCAGCAGGTGCCTGGGGAGCACTGTGCACTTGCTGCACAGAAGTATGTGGCTGAGTCTCCAGGATGGGCAGCTGTGATGTTCAGGGAGAAACGTTTGTCCTCCTTATTCAGTAGGACAGTGAGTCCTTGTTCTTCTTTCCTGTCCACATTCGAGAGAATACTTAAAAGAAACTGGAGACCTGCCCCAGGCACTTGCTTGTACCAGGAGAAGAAGGAAGGAACAGTGGCTGTGTAGGTGCAGGTGATAAGGGCGCTGCTTCCCTCCTGGACACTCAGGAGAGAAGGCTGCTGTTCCAGCTGCTCTGCTCTGCTCACACCTGTGCAAAAGGAAACAGTAGGAAGACCATCAGGACACCATGCCCCAGACTTTGTTTTTCTTCCCATGGTGATTTCAGGAACCCTGGAGGAACCAGTCTGCTCCTCAGACTGACAATGAACATTGCCAAATGCCTTGTTTCCCCAAAGCTCTCACTCACAGTTCAGCTGCAGCCACAAGCACAGGACAAAAGGTCCAGTCAGCGTCTTCATTGCTCTCCTTGGGTACTGTGGCCTTCAGCCAGGCAAGATGCTTCTGTGGTCAGCTCCCCTTCTCAGTCCTCCACAGCACTGCAGGTTCTTCAGTTGTCTGCAGATGACTGCTGGCTGTGACTGCTCTCCAAGAAGTCAATCAAATTGTTCCTAAGTTTGCAGCAAGAGAGATGCTCTACCACCTGTTGGACAGTATCTATCTGCTGCACCAGCTGTTCCAATTCTCTTTAATAGTGTTACATTTGTCATGCATTTATTTTCTGCTTTTACTCAATATTTGTTCTTATAGAGTGTATAACTGAGAACTGATTCAATATTGTCTACCTTAACATGTAGTTTAATATAATGTAATAATCTTAGAATAATTATTTCTGAGACACTCCTGACAGCCTCATCCATGGTTTTTATTACTGAGTAGAATTAGAAAACATTGAGATGAATTCTTCAGGAGCAGATTTTGTGCTCTCCTGCCTCCCCAACACCAAACATGCTCAGGAGACATTACCTGGTTTAGACATTAGTAACCCCAAGGTTTACAATTTGGGGATCTTCTGAAGCTAATGAGAACCTGCCTAATGGTTAGGTTGTAAAACTGATAGGGATCAGAAACAAGTCTGGTCCATAGAAAAAGGAATCACCTTAAGTTATCACAGTCCATTTGAGCAACTAATTTTTGGCTAACAAGCACACAAACAGAAACACCCATCTCTGTGTGTGTGGTGGGGGGGGAGAAAGAGATGGAGGGAGGTAGGGGGAGATTAAGAGAGAGAGAAACACCTCCCAAACACATCAGGTTGCTTAACACTTGGTGACCACAGTAGTCACTCACTCATCATTGTAAGGTTGCTATGCTCACCTTTACATCTTCATCACCCAATAATCAGGAAAGACATTTCTGAATTAAAAGGCACCAGGGTCAAATGACTTTACAAACATTACACAACATTCCACACAAAGCTCCAGGGTATACATTCTTCTCAGCAGCACATGGAACTCTCTCTAAAATAGATTAAATTGTTGATCATAATTTAAGTCTTAACAAACACAAAAAATAATATTTCCTATTTCTTATAAGACTGTGTTATGATAAAATTAGAAGTAAATAGCAAGGGAATCTACCTACACAACTATATAATAGAAAAAATGGTCCATGACTTATTGAAAAAGAAACATGGAAGAATTTTATTTTTAGAATAAAATGAAAAACAAAAGCCCAATTATACTAATGTTTTTGATGCATCAAAAGCAGTTCTCTAGATAACAAGATGGTTTAATTATTTTTTTAAAAAAAAAACTTGCCTTTAAGACTGACAAGCAGAATTCAATCCCTGAAAGATTTTTGGTAGAAAAAAATAATCAACTCCTGTAAGTTTTCCTTGGACCTACATACCCTCACTCACATGTGTTCTCTCTCCCCTAGAATGTATATGTAGGGATTCTCTCATTACACTGACCATGCCATGCTCAGGCTGGCAGCGGTGGCTGCATCACTCATGTGTAGTGCTCTCGTCCCCCAACCCCTAAGCAGTCTCTGTGCATTGAAACAATAGACCAGAGAACCAGAGACCAAGGTCTCAGCTTCTGCCACAGCTTTCTTATCGCCTGTCCCCTCCCTTGTCATTTCCACTGGAGTCATCTTGTGTAGTGTTGAGTCTACACGTTGGGCCCCTGTGAACTCAGAGTCATTGGCATTTTTCCAACGGCCACCAGCTATACAATAGAAAGAAGCACACCAGAGGCACAGTAGAGAGATTTGCACACCAGCAACCCAGTTCTGTGGCCACTGTCCCCAGGTCAGGTCAGGTGGTGAACTGTCGCTGCCCCTCCAGATCTGTGCCAACCAGCTAGGACTGCCTGCTTTCTCAGGAGATGACCCTGATCAATGCCTGGCCCAAAACAGGAGTGAAGAGTCTCAGGGATTGCTGTTCCACCAATTTTCTTCACCTTAGTCCTGCTTTTCCCTAATAAACTCCTAAGTGTGTTTGTCAAGCTCTGTGGTTTATTTCTCACAGCCATAGGAACAAAAGTATACCCCCACACATACACATGCTTACACACACACACTCACACTCACACACACACACACACACACACACACTGAATGTAATTTTTAAGTGTAAACATTTTAAAGTAGTTTTTAAATCAAGGTTTATAATTATAAATATTACCATTAGGATAGTAAAGAAGATGCCACTTCTAGAGAGGATGCCTCTTCTCCTGCTGAGACCCACCCATACAACCTGAGAACTAGTCTTTAGTCACTGTCTATGGCCTCATGAACCAGGCCCAACTACAGCTTGTGAAAATGTAGCTCCAGACCCTGTATCGAAAAACAAAACAAAAAAAAAAAAAAAAACAACAAAAAAAGAAAATGTAGCTCCAGGAGTCTAGCCGACACTGTCTTCTTCTACAAGTAAGGTAGACATGCCTATACCACCCAGGAACTTAGTGGACAAGAAATACAACCTATAAACCTCCTACAGTTAATAAAGAAACTGTGTTCACCTTCTGAAGACCGTGTACACAATTCAGAAACTACCCTCCAGTCCCTGCCCATCCTAATGCACTGGATCCATCTGAAACTCCTAGGAATTTTGTTCTGGGGACACACAGCCTCTTGTAACAAGTAGGCTACCTGACTCCTCCTGCTTAATTCAACATACACTGCTATGGAACATTCTGCCACAGCTTCTTTTATATCACCCTGGCCTAGTTACTTGGCATGCTTTATTTCTGATATTGGGTATTGATGTTCAGGAGGGGAAGTGCCATTCTTGGGCAGGGCTTATAAAGTGAGCATTCAATGAAGTAGTGAAGTAGTGAAAGATACTAATGAAGCAGAGAGAAATTTCTAGCTTTGCGGGAAGGAGTTTCTGAATGGCTTCCCCTGTGTCATAGGAGGGACTGCTGGAAAGGAAACCTCAGCTTCTGCTCAGTTCAGGGAGAAGCTATTAACAATGAGGCACAGGCTATGACTTGTGACATCAGTAGTCCTTCTCTGGAAATTATGTTGTATCCCAGAGAGCTCTGGGAATCCCTGTGATGTCACTAGTGTTATAGAAACACAAACTGCTTTCAGGCCTTTCATTCAGTGCCTATACAGTTTGTCTATAGACATGGTGTCAACACTGAGGAGTCTACTTGGGAGAGAGAATGGAGAGCATGGAGAGACCACAGTGAGGAAGAAGGGAGCTGACCCTAGGTCTCACTGGAACACAGGAAGAAATAAATGGTCCCGACGAAGACATAGTGAGTTCAGGGAAGGAAATACGGAACTTTCTGGATATGATGGCCTAAGTCCTTCCAGAGCTAGCTCAGGAACTGGGGTTTTCTGGGACACAACAGGCCTGTCTTGATTCTCTGGGATCCTAAAGGGCCTACGCAGAGCAAGGATTCATGATGGTTAGTTTGACATAGTCCAAAAAGGCTGTAGCCCTTGTACTGGGGACCCTCTGCATTTACTCTGAGTGGGAAAGGAAGCACAGAGGAATTAGTGAGATCTCAATACCAGCACTGCACTTTGCCCCCAGTGGAGTCCTTTAAGTTGTGTGGCAGTAATAAAAGGAAAAGGAGAGTGCTCTGGTAACGCCCAAGGTTGTCATGCTGTACAACACAGTCACTAGAGGTTTGAGGCACCAAGTGTGGCTGTCTTCCGGTGACCCTAAGGTTTCAGACTTTCCAGCTGTAGTTGGCACATAGGTCTCCAGTTGAGCCTGAGAAATATTATAGCCAGTGGACCTAGGGAGAGACAACCGCTTCTTAACAGTTCTAGGTGTTCTGGGCTGTCATTGGGAATGGCTTTGTGAGTCTAGTGACTATGTTTTGCCCCTGAATGGCTTCTCCATTAACATGAGATTCTGAAGCATCATGCAAGTAATTTGGGCATCTCTACATTACCGGAGTGATTGTGACAGTAGCAAATATCTCCAGACTTCTTAAAGTACATGGTTGAGGGCTCTGAAGCCAAGGTGCAATCTCTGCAGCTTTGAAAACCCTTAGGAGGCTTTTCCCTGGGTCATCTCTGGAAACCATGTAACTTCTGAGAGAAACCCATCTTCCTAGAGAAAGAAAGGAGAACTGCCATCCACAGAGAGGGACACACAAGTCTGATCTTTTAGATCCAGATAGGGTAAAGTCTCACCTGTCAGTCACTTCCTGAGCATCCTTCAGTGTGTCAGGTTTGACTGAGATGAGGTGCTGTCCTTTGATTTCTAGAATTGGGTATTACTGAAATATCTAACCTGTCACTGTGATATACCATCTGAATGTACATAGTTTTTCCCACATCACTCATTTGTTCTGGAGTCCATCAGTATAGTTCTGAAGCAACAGTCAAGACTTCTGATCAGTTTTCAATACTGACTGAACATGGTACTAGCTCTTCATTTCAGGCCTGCCAGTAAATTCAAAAGTGTGAAGTGGGGCTCTGGGAGAGGTCTAGGCCAAAGAACCACAATTATCTCTCCTTTTGTGACCCTTTCCAGCATTCTCATGTTCTGATGAACATTGCAATTTAAACTGGCTGTACCCCCTTTCCTAAGGACATGTGCATTGTCACAGGTGACTCCAGATAAGAAATTTGGCTTTTGTGTAGCTCTAGGCAAAGCACCATAGCAGTGACACACTACATAACCTCCCCATGACGATGCAAAATTTGATTTTCAGGAAATGCCTTTGATATCTGTGTGTGGTCCCTCAATAGCCATTCATCTTTCCTTAAACAGAAGTGAAGGAGTCACTCTTAATGGGAGTGTTTGCTCTTGTGTCGAGGACTAACCTGGGCATCCACAGTTTCTAGTATCTCTAGCCAGACCTGTCGTGAGTTGACCACACATTTGTTAACTTATAACAACTAGGATGAATTCTGCTGAAGTTTGGGGTTAATTTCAACAACTATAATACTTATCTTTGTTCCGACAGGAGACCCACAAATCGCCAATCACAACAATGTATTGTACCAACCTTGTGAAGCCTCCACAATATGTTTGTTGCCTTCAGGGAACTGACTTTTTCCCCCACCTTCCTGACTTAATTTCCTAGAAACTTTCATTCCTCATGTTATAGATTAGACAACTCAAGAAGAAATTCCTGGAATGTGTTTCGAAGTGAGTCTTCAAGTTTCAATACATGAAATAATGAATATATTCTAATGAAGCAGAGAGAGAGATCTTGGGCTTTGTAATGAGAAGGTAACGAAGGTCTTCCCTTGTATTTCTGGGAATAGCTGTATGGCTTCCAGTGAATTGCAGAAAATCTAATTAGTTGGTAGGTGAGGGCTGCTGCTGCTAACTATCTGATTGCCTTCTCTGGATATCCTATTGTATTCTGGAGACCTTGTCATTCCCTGTGAAGTCACCAGTGTTTTGTTCTGGGAACACCAAGTGACTGTGGGAAATTCTTTTAGTGCCCATAGACATGTTGGCAAGACTGATCAGGCTGCTTGGGAGATAGAATGGAGAACATGGGAGACCAGAGAGATGCAGACGGAAGTTAGCCTTTGATATCCATGCAAAATATGGAGAAATAAATGGTTCTGGGTAAGGCATAATAAGTGAGTCCTGGGAGGGGAGATAGGGAGGTTTCTGGAGGAGGTGGAGCTTGAGTTGGGCCCTCTAGTGGTGGAGCTTGGCATATGGGAGCTTCTGAGAAGCATTGAACTTATCCTGCTTCTCTGGGTATTCCAACAGCACGCAGACAGTAAACAGTTTCTGATGGTTAGGTTGGGAGAACCATGAATTGTCAACCCTGCAGCTGCTTTTATGGGAGATCCTTAATCTCATTCTGAATGGGAAGGAAGGCAAGCAGGAGCAAAGGAGTGACTAATTAAGTGTTCCTCTCAGATTAAAGTGTTGCTGCACTTCATCATAATGAGTTCCTTCAGTTTCCCTGGGAATCTGATGCTAATAAGAAGAGAGGGAAACTCCCCTGGTCATGTACCAAAGTCTCAGACATTAACATGCTTTGGTAGTGGATACAAGTTATTAGGAATTGGTGCTGCTAAACTCTAGGGACAACAGGACTTACCTGCATTATATCAGAAATGAAATGACACTGTCCTCCAAATCTACATGGTCAGGCTAGCTTACGCCTCCCAGGGCCAGGGGACTACATTAGGTGGTGGAGCCCATGCCTAGCCATGGTGGTTAGGAGAGAGACATAGCTCATGGACACAGATTTGAGGATAACTGCCCTGTTCACTGGGCTCTTAGCATTTCCTTTTCCTTGGCCTTCTTCTTAGGACTCATCGTGGACTTTCCTAGCCTTATGCTATTCATGTATACAAGTTCACTTGTCTAACTACCTCTAAGCACTACTGGGAATGTACCATTCCATCTCTCCACCTTCAGGAAGCAGGGACAGAAGATGACAAAGGTTGAGAAACTCACCATTTGAGCTACAGAGTAAAACATATGAGCGAACTGAGCTGTATGGATTCATGGCCAATTGTTACTACAAGAATTTGAACAACAGGTAGTCATTATGCCCAGTTCTCTGCTGACCATATTGACCCCACAATGTCAAACCAAACTTTCTTAAGTAACAGGAGGCTGAACCTCAGGGTGTGCTAAACTATTTCCTGAGTGCATTGCATAGGCAGACCTATGGAACCTGGGTGGCTGGAAGATTGGGACACAGGTTATTCTTTTTCTCTAAATGAATAGCAGAGACCGTGGCCTGAATCTTGGTCTGGATATAGGGACAGTAGTGTGTGAGCTCTCACCATGCATTGAAAGAGGTTATTACAGGTGTTGGCTTGTGGGACATGCTGGGTACTCTGGGCTTGTGGTGACTCTTTGTACCTGACCAGCAGATGACTGTGTGCCTAAATTTCCTGGCCGTAGATGGAAGGGCCTGGTCCCATTCATCCATTTCAGTGTGTCGCTGGAAGACCTGGAGCTCATCACTGCTACGTTCTCATTTTTTTCCTTATACTCTGAGACAGTACGACCTCCCTGTGTTTTATGGACATCTTGATACTACATGGTATGTGTGTTGGGGGAATCTGGGTACATGTGTACTCTTGGGAGCCTGGCATCTGTGGCAGGGCCTGAGGATTTGTCATTCTCACAGTTTTCAGGGGATGCTAGTGCTAAAGCCTGGGAGCCACCCTTTGACCAGCACACCTCTTGGCCACTGTGCTAACCTTGGTGGAATGTTGTAATCCCCTGTGGAGTTTATAAAGCCATCCTGAAGTTGGGTCTGCTCCCTGGAAATACTGGTTGTGTGCTCTGGTCTCTGTGTAGCAATAGGCAGGCACCCAGGAATGAGAATCCCTGTTCTGAAGACAGAAGAAATGCCTTCATGGTTTCCTGGTGTGTTCAGATATGTGGCACAGATTTCTAGGACTTCATAGAAAATGAATCTATATGTCAAAGTCCACTGAGGGTGTTCATGCAACCCTGGATAATTTCCTTTGGACCTCCTCCATCTTCTGGTCTGGGGACAGAATAGTAACTTTAGTAAGCTTAGTAAGTAAGTTTAATAAGCACCAGAATGCCCCAGTGTATAGGTGCTAGGTTGTGGCACCGACTGAGCAGGGGTAGTCCAGAACACAGCCTGATTTCATATGATGCTTTGTTTTAATAGGGAGCAGCAGGCTACGTTCCCTGCCGCCCCAGCTCCCGGCTGCCAGCTAGCTTATGCCCCAAAATAATTACATGGAAACTGTATTAATTTAAACATCGCTTGGCCCATTAGTTCTAGCCTCTTATTGACTAGCTCTTACATATTGATCTAACCCATTTCTAATATTCTGTGTAGCACCATGAGCTGGCTTACCAGGGAAGATCTTAACCTGCGTCTGTTTGGAGTGGGAGAATCATGGCGACTCCTACTGACTCGGCTTCTTTCTCCCAGCATTTTGTTCCGTTTACTCCACCTACCTAATTTTCTGTTCTATTAAAGGGCCAAGGTAGTTTCTTTATTTAACCAATGAAATCAACACAAAACAGAAGACTCCCACATCAATGCTTGAGTCCTGTGCTCATGGGGCTCTTTTCTCCTGGGGCCATGCCCTACCACAAGCTGAATTCTCTTGAGATGCTGAAAAAGGAGCATAAGCAGGCGACGTTGGACCTGCAGAAATGGCCCATGGAGATCAGTGATGCCTTGAAGAAGTGCAAGCAGCTGGGAAAGGTGAACAAAACCTACAGACAGGCAAGTGCCTAATTTAGCTTGGGAGGGACTGAGTATGGCCCTTTTTTCTTTTATGCAAAAGGAGGGTTCTCATTCTCGTCCACCTCTTAGCAAGCAGCTTGCTTTGTGACATTTAGACTTGTGCCTCTTGGACTCAGTTTTGCTAAGTGTGAAAATACAGTGAACTCCTCCCAGTGACTTCCTGGATAGGAGCCCCTAGATAGAAAAATGTTTTGTACCACAAAGTTGGTATCAGGCAGGCCAAGGCCTCTGGGGCTCTGGTAGTGGCTTCACAGAGCTGGTTTCCATGAAACCTGTAGACAGAATGTATTCCTGTTGGTACTTCTGCCCTCCTTCACAGAATGTTTGCCCTCTACCTGCTAATGCCTTCCCAATACCATGAACAGTTAAGTACAGTTGTGGGCTGCATCCTGTTTTCAGGGTACAGTATTGCTTTTGGTACCAGGGTTTCCAGAAGCAGTTTGAATCTTTCTGGAATTTGGTTATTCTCTGGATTTGGCCTGCCTCTGAGTAATATTGGCTTGGCTACCGTGAGCTCCATTCTTGGGCTGTCTGATGGTCTGGGACTTTTCAGGGTTGGTGGTACATCGAGGTAGGGATGGTAAATAAAGGCTGTGTGGGGCTCATCATTTTAAATGGAGTTTCAGTTACCTACACAGCTGGGTCCTATGATATTTGACTGAGCTGAAAAAATATTCATGTGTTGAGAGTCAAGAAAAGAAGTCGAGAAGAGAAAGCTGTGGAAGGAGCAGATTGCACTGCAAGAGTCCTGTGAGGAGGTGAAGAAGCTCTTGAAGGAGGTCTGTAAAAAAAGCTGTAACCCCTTTGTTGAGCAGCATCAGATAGACATGAGGGAAATGCTGCTCACCTGGCCAGCCATAAAGAGAGACACCCATGTAACCATCCACCTACCCTTCTATTCCCACCTACATACCATGCAGGTTTTTATTTCTGTGATCATCCACAAGTATCTCTAGAGAGTTATTCTCTTGCAGAAAAACTGGATGATTGACAAGGGAACCCTCCTGCTCTGCTAGAAGTCCGTTGAAATAGATGAATCAGTCACATATCACATACCTGCATGTCATTATGGTCAGAGGGCTTCTACGCAAGGAGCTACTTGGAGAACAGAACAGAGCTTTCGTCCATAAGGTCAGTGACCTATGGTTCATTAGCTTTGCAGGGGTCACATAGGATCACAGGTAGAAAGCAGCTTGCAAAGACTAGAGCCCAGTGCCAATGTCAAGTGAATGGTTCCCTTTGTCAAATTTGGTGGGCAGAGCATGTGGCCTTATTATTTTTTTCTGTATTTAATATGTTCTCTTCTCTTTATTCATCTCTTGGTTCACACTGACAGAAGTCTGAGTATTGATTTGACAATGCAGTTTTCTGTGGGTGTTGCTGGACAGTTCTCCCATGCTAGAGCTTCCCATCTGGAGCTGACTTGACATCTATAGATGTAGGAAGACTTTGACAGGTTGAGATTTATGAGTTGAAAAGTTTAACCCATGCACATTTCTCTGTTGTAGGAAAAATTAGAACCTTCGATGTTTCTATTTTATAGGTTCCAGTACAGGGTCTACATTCAGTTTCCTGAGGTTGCTCACACTTACCTGGTATCTAATCAGGGTCATGAATATCTGTCATGAATTGTTACTCAGACTGTTACAATTTTCCAAAATAATGTATCTAGACAACATGAGAAATGTGCTGTGTTTTTTGCCCAGCACAGTGTAGTTCTCAGTTCATCTTCTAGCAGATTTTAAAAGCTGAGAAAAAAATCCAGGCCCAGGTGCACTCTGACCCATTTTCTTGGGGAATGCTAGGAATGACCTCAGCTGAAAGGTCATGCTTGATTGTCCAGCTGAATAGAGTTGGTTCAGGCTCATTAGTTAACATAGCAGGTTCCTACCAGGCCTGTCCCCTAACTGCCTTCTTCCTCTAAGTCAGAAAATTTCTAGTCTGGGTTGGAACAGGCCATAGCCCAGGATGAAAGCCTCGTTCAGACCAAGCTGCAGCAGCAGGAGCAGTAAGTTTCAAAGCAAGTGAGCCTCCATTTCATCCCACCATGTTTCCCTGGCCAGACACAGGCTATAGGACTGTGTTGCTTAATCTGCAGCAAGAGAATGCTGCTAGATTAATTTTTGTTTGAGTTTTGTTTGCTTTGGTTTTGTTGGTGTTCCTTGTTATATGTTGAAGTTTGACTATTGTTCTTTTATTGGTTCTTGTTGTTTTGGTATTTTTCTAAGACTATTCACTATTTATATTGGCTGCTTCCTTTAAGCCCCTTTGAATAAACTGATTTTATCTTTATAACAAAAATGTTTTCCAGCTCATGTCTCCCAAAACATTTTTTTGGTCAGGTATGGTTCCATTAAACCCAGAACCTTCTGTAAGACCAAAAGTCTTGTGTGTCAGCCAACCTTGGGCTATATAGTGAGTTCCCAGCCAGTCATGTCTACTCAGAGCTTTGGATGTGGATGGTATTGCCAACTCTATGGATATCCATTGCATCATGGAAAAACTATCGATGCAGTATCCTTGTGAACATATATTTAAATATCCCTAAAATACAGCATTTTGTATACACATTTCATGGAATCATCATGTGCACAAAATTAATGAGAAACACATAGATATTGGTCTGTAGGGTCTTGGGAAATGAAAACATTTACTAAGGGATTATGAAAAAGATCCAAGGCTCATGTGCCACATGAGGCCATGATGATGTCCCTGCCTGGGCTGCTGCCAAGGACCATGTCCTTGTCCATGGCCATGACATAGCTGTAGGGGCTCTATATTGACATTCTTAACTCCTCTTACTGGTGAGGGCCTTGCAGCTACTTACAGTCTGACCCACTTCCTGTGACCATGTTTTTGTCAAAAGCATATACTCCAACAGGGACATGTGTGTCTAGAAGCCTTGGCTGCCACCTAGGACCATAACTGCATCTGGGAAGGGACTGATGATGAGCGTTATGGCTGGTTCCATGGCCCTGATACAGTCAGGGTTCACATTGATATCTCAGGCTCATGTTGCCATCAAAGACAGTGGAGATGCCTGGAATCTAAGCCACCACCTAGTGACATTGTGCTGCTGGGTCCACACCAATCTTAAGGACTTTTACTGCCAACTAGATCCATGGTAACATCCAAGCCTGGGCTGTAGCCTCGGGTCATGTCTGTGTCCATGTTGCACCAGGATCTGTTTTTGTGTCCATAGACAGTGTTGGCACCAAGGGCCACACACAAGTAGATAGATGTCGGTCTGGACTGCCACTTAGGACCATGTTAATGCCCAAGGGTTTTGCTTCTGCCTGGGTCATAAAGATATAGTGGCCAGTGCTGCCACTAAGGGCCCTGTGTCCTCCAGGCCTAAGGGCTTTCAAAATCCATGTCTGTATCCATTACTCTGCCACAGCCTCGGTCCATGTTGATGTCAGTGGCTCCTGTTACAACTGAAACAGGATAGGTTAATACAGAGTTAGCCCTACCCTTCACAGTCTGAAGCAATAAGGAGAAATGGATCTGCCTCACACCAATGGCAACATTCGAGAGAGTGGGTCCTGTACCTGGACTGAACAGAAGAGTAGAACTGATCCTGTTAGGAGTGGTCCAGGTGAGCTGGCCCTGAGTATGTGAGAGCAGAAGAGCTGTGCCTAACCCCACTTCATCTACCTTATGTTGGCAAAGGTGAAAAAAAAAAGCCTGCCTCACCTGAGCTTATGCCATCTGCAGCTTGTGGGAAAATGGCCTCTTGGGATTGGAACAGAAGACCTGGGACAGACCCTCACCAACTGCAACAATTGGAATTACAGGGCTTGTACCTCACCTGGGCATACAGGTTGTTTTTAAGTTCTAGCTATTACATATAATGCTGCTATGAACATAGTTCAACAAATGCTTTGGTAGTATAATTGAGCATCTTTTGGGTATATACCCAAGAGTGCTATTGCTGGATCCTGAAGTAGGTTGACTCACAATTTTCACTAGACTGATCTCCAAAGTGGTTGCACAAGTTTGCATTCCTACCAGCAATGGATGAGTGTTCTCCTTACTCCACATCCTTTCCAGGATAAGCTATCATTAGTGTTTTTGATTTTAGCCATTCTGACAGATATAAAATGGTATCTCAAAGTGTTTTGATTTTCATTTCCCTGATATTTAAGGAAGTTTAACATGAATTTAAGTATTTTTGAACATTTAAAATTCTTCTTTTCAGTACACCATTTTAATTGGATTATTTAGATTTTTAATGTCTAATTTCTTGAGTTCTTTATATATTTTGGAGATCAGTCCCTTGTCTAATGTAGGGTTGGTGAAGATCTTCTCTCATTTAGCAGGTTGCCTTTTTGTCTTATTGACTATGTTCTTTGTTTTACAGAAGCTTCTCAGTTTCAGGAGGTCCCATTTATTCATCGTGGCTCTTATTGTCTCTGCTACTGGGGTTATACTTAGGAAGTGGACTCCTGTGCCCATGCATTGAAGGCTACTTCCCACTTTCTCCTCTATCAGGTTCAGTGTGGTCAGGCTTATATTGAGGTCTTTAATCTATTAGGACTTTAGTTCTGTGCATGGTGATAGATATGGATATATTTTCATGCAAGATAGGTTCCTCTAGAAATGACAAAGAAAATGCACCTGTAAATCTCAAAAATATGGTTGCCTAAGCAAAGTTAACATCATGATAATACCAGTTAGTATATCATTGTGGATAAGGGAAAGTACACATGCTTCAACTAGTAAATAAGAACATTGGGTTGTCAAACCTGTGGACAGAAGTAGAATCAGTTTCATCCAGCTACAAGCCCCCACATAGGTTTTGCAATCCCACACTCTCAGGCCTTTACACATGTGCATATAGGGTGTAACTAAGTGAATTCAGTAGGTTGCTTGTAAATAATCTATGTATAATGTAAAGTTGGAATATTTGGAGGAAGAGAAGACTAGCAGAAGTGGAATTGGAACAAGAGATGATAGATAAATATGATCAAATAATGTTATGTTTGGATGAAAATGCTATAATGAAACATTTTGTGTATATTGACTAAAAATAAGATTTTCTTAGTAATTTTGATCTTTTGTGGGAATTCTACTAAACAGACAATTAAACAGAAATTCAGACAAGGTTGTGGGTGTCATTCATTGAGACAACAAACTCCAGTGAGAATTGACAACGGGCTCTCAATAGGAGTGTAGGTGGAGACTGAACTTTCATTTCCTGGTCATCCAGACCCAAATAATCACACAAAACTATAAAAATTACAATAGTGTTTGGCCAACGGCTCAGGCTTATTTCTAGTTAGCTCTTACATCTTAAGCCATTTCTATCATTTTATATTTTACCACAGGGCTCATTATTTTTTACCTCACATCTTGCTTCTTGGGTGGCTACATAACATCTTTTTGACTCTGCCATCTTTCTCTCTGCATTCAGTTTAGTTTCCCCATCTCACCATAGGCTAAAGTGGCTTCTTTATTATGCAGTGGTAATAAAATGTATTAATAGCATACAGAGGGGAATCCCACATAATAGGACTGCAGGGAAACTCTGGTGTGACAGGCACTTTGTGGCACTAGGCAGGTATTCATTCCCTAACCCATACAATTTCCATTTCTGTAAATAATCTGTACAACATTTTGGCATGGACTAATAATAAACATTGGCATTCATCATTTTCTTTACCCATTGTAGTGAACATCTCAGTAGATATTATCTTCAATCATACGTAGGATTGCAGAAATCAAGCACAAAATTGTAAAGCAATCTGCCACTTTCCCCTCCGTTAATAAATGGTAGGTCCTGAACTTCAACTCAAGTCTTGGTCTCTAAAATGTTGCTTTTGATGTTCAAGGAGGGGAGATTCAAGAATTTTAGCATGTCCACTAAGTACTGAACAAGAAAACACATGGAAATCACACAGCACAGTAGCCACCACCCACCTCAGACACTTGCTGAGTCTTCTTTCTGTGTCTTCCATTAAAGAGAAGCAGGCACACCCTGTGATTGCAGTGTCTGCCTACATGGGAAACCTCTGAGAGTCTTCCTATGTCCACTTGGCAGTCCATCCTGATGAAAACTTTCATGGCTCCTCCCAGATATATGTAGTCTATAACATGTCTTAGTGACCAGTGGAAAACCTTGCATTATGATGAAAGGGTGGAGGCAGAATGGATGATGACAGGAGCTCTCTATGCCTTCTTTCCTTCAGTGGTTTCTTCTCCATCAGTGACGTCTTTTAACCTCCCAGGATATTTATGGAGTATAAAAAGGGGCAACATAAAAACACAAATTTCACTTATGAAAAAAAAAAGCACCCTATCTTAGGTAACAAGGCTAAGTCTGTATTTTAAGCAGGTTTCTGCTTTCCAGCCTAGAAGACCCAAGAATCATTTGACCCTCCTCCATGAATCATAGTCACATCTGACGGCTGTAGATCAAGCACCACAACCTTCTATCTGAATTCTGTCTGGCATGATTGTCACAAAATTGTAACTTCAAAAAAGATAGCAGCTCTTGCAGTCTCACAATTTAACTCATAAGCACTAGAGGGCAGCAAAGAGCTCAGCTCAAATATCAAAATACTTCTGACCTCTGGCAGCAGAGCTTCAGTCAAAAACTTCTTCCTTTTGAATTTTAGAGAGACAAACATTTCATGTTTTTTTTCTCATATCTATAGATTTTAATGTTTACACATACACAGATATGTAGAGGAATTTCGCTGAAATAGAAATAGAAAAGGACATGGGAGAGAAAAAAAGAGATTTAGCAGAGGTCTGAAAAAAGGAACAGAAACAGAAAGTTAAACAGTAAGATAATACAAGTGACATGAAAGCAGAGGGGGAATCTAAGAGAAAGTCAAGGAACAAAGGAACAAGTAAAAGGGGACTAGGGAAGCAGATTTAGCAATACTGCTGGGGGTCATCTAGGGATTTACAGAGCACATTCCCAGGAACAGACAAAGAACTGGATTTTAGGGAAAGACAGAAGATGAGCCTCAGGAGGAGAAAGCAAAGCGTTATCTTTTAGGGTTGGAAGATACCCTCAGGCCAGGAGTTCACTAAGATTCTGCTTGTTATGAAGAATGCTGCTATGAACACAGTTGAGCAAATGTCCTTGTGGTATGAGTGTATCAGTGTCTGTGTGACTGTGTTATATTTAGGGAGTGTACATCCTTTGGGTATATGCCAAAGATGGCATTACTTGGTCTTAAGGTAGGTTGATTCCTAATTTTCTGAGAAACTGCCACACTGATTTCCAAAGTGGCTGTAAAACCTTGCAGTCCCATCAGCAATGGAGGAGTGTTCCTATTTCTCTACATCCTCTCCAGCATAAGCAATCATTGGTGACTTTGATTTTAGCCATTCTGGCTGGTGTAAGATGATATCTCAGTCATTTTGATTTGCTTTTCCCTGATTGCTAAAGATGTTGAGCAATTCCTTAAGATTCTTTTGTCCATTTGCAATTTTTCTTTTTTGAGAATTCTCTGTTTAGATCTGTCTCCATTTTTTATGAATTATTTGATAATTTGATGTTAGAGTTTCTTGAGTTCTTTATATATTTTGGAGATCAGTCCTCTGTATGATGTGGGGTTATTGAAGATCTTTTTTCCGTTCTATAGGCTTAGTGAATATGTCCTTTACCTTACAGAAGCTTCTCAGTTTCATGAGGTCCCATTTATTAATTGTTGGTCTCAGTGTCTGTGCTACTGGTGTTATATCTAGGAAGTAGTCCCATGTGCCAATGCAATCAAGGCTACTTCCTACTTTCTCTTCAACAAGGTTTAGTGTGGCTACATTTGTGTTGAGGTTTTTGATCCATTTGGACTTAAGTGTTATGCATGCAGCTAGATATGGATCTATTTGCATTCCTCTACATATTGGTATCCAGTTTGCCCAGCACCATTTGTTGATGCTTTCTTTTGTTCCATTGTATAATTTTAGATTCTTTATCAAAAATCAGGTGTTCACAGGTGTATGAATTAATACCAGTATCTTTGATTTGAATCCATTGGTCCACCTCTTTATTTTTATGCCAATACCAAGCTGTTTTCATTACTGTAGCTCTATAATAGAGCTTGATGTTGGGGATGGTGATGTATCAATAAGTTCTTTCATTATACAGGATTGTTTTGACTATTCTGTTTTTTTTTTCCATATGAAGCTGAGTATTGTTTTTCTGAGGTCTGTGAAGAATTGTGCTGGATTTTAGAGAGGGTGCACTGAATCTCTAGATTTCTTTTTGTAGAGTTCTCACTTTTACTATGTTGATCCTGCCTATTCAAGAGCATGGGAGATCTTTCCATTTTCTGATATTTTTTTAAATTTTTTCTTCAAAGACATAAAATTCTTGTTGTATAGCACTTTCATTTCTTTTGCTAGTGTTATCCCAAGATATTTTATATTATCTGTGGCTATTTTGAAAGGTGATGTTTCTCTGATTTCTTGATCAGCTTCTTTATCATTTGTATATAGTAGGGCTACTGACTTTTTTGAGTTCATCTCTAAATCTGCCACGTTATTGAAGGTGTTTATCAGTTGTAGAATGATGGAGGAAGGTCATTGGCTAATAAAGAAACTGCCTCGGCTCATTTGATAGACCATCCTTTAGGTGGGTGGAGTAAACAGAGCAGAATGCTGGGAGGAAGAGGAAGTGAGCTCATATGCCTTAGCTCTGCTCTCTGGGGCAGACGCAATGAAGCTCTGACCCAGGATGGACATAGGCTAGAATCTTCCTGGTAAGCACACCTCGGTGCAACAAACATTAATAGGAATGAGCCAGGCAGTGTTTAAATACAGTTTGTGTGTTGTTATTTTGGGACATAAGCTAGCCAGGCAGCTGGGAGCAAGGCAGCAGGAAATTAACCCGCAGCTCCTACAACAGTAGAATTTTTGGAGTCACTTAAGTATAACATCATATCATCTGCAAATAGTGAAAATTTGACTTCTTCCTTTCCAATTTGTATCCTTTGATCCCCTTTTGTTGTCTTATTGCCCTAGCTAGAACTGTGAGTACTATGCTAAATATATATGGAGAGAGTGGACAGCCTTGTCTTGTTCCTGATTTTAGTAGAATTGCTTTGATTTTTCTCTCCATATAATTTGATATTGGCTTTTGGCTTCCAGTATATTGCTTTTATTCTGTTTAGATACATTTCTTGTATCCTTGATCTCTCCAAAACCTTTATCATTAAGGCATACTGGTTTTGGTTAGACGCTTCTTAAACATCTAATAAGATGATTATGTGTTTTTTACTTTCAGTTTATTTATATGGTGAATTGCATACATATATTTTCATATGTTAAACCATACGTCTCTGGGATGAAGCCAACTTGATCATGGTAGATGATTTTTTTTTTTGTTCTTTGATTCTGTTTGCAGTATTTTCCTAAGTATTTTTTGCATCAGTGTTTATGCATGAGATTGGTCTGTAATTCTCTTTCTTAGCTGCATCTTTGTTTCGTTTGGGTACCAGGATAACTATCGCCTCATAAAAAGAGTTTGGCTATGTCCTTTATGTTTCTATTGTGTGGAATAATTTGAGGAGTATTGGTATTAGCTCTTCTTTAAAAATCTTGTAGAATTCTGTGCTTAAACCAACTGGTCCTGGGCTATTTTTTGTTGGGAGACTTTTGATGATTACTTCTATTTCCTTATGGGTTATAGGCCTATTTAAATTGTTTATATGTTCTTGATTTAATTCTGGTATATGTTACCTATCCAGAAAATTGTGCATTTCTTTTAAATTATCCAATTTAGTGAAGTATAGGTTTTTGAGGTATGACCTGATGATTCTCTGGATTTCCTATGTGTTTGTTGTTATGTCCCTCTTTTCATTTCTGATTTTGTTAATTTGTATATTCCCTCTCTGCCGTTTGGTTAGTTTGTATAAGGTTTTGCCTATCTTGTTGATTTTCTCAAAGAACCAACCCTTTATCTCATTGATTCTTTATATTGCTTTCTTTGTTTCTATTTTATTGATGTCAGCCCTCAATTTGATTATTTTCTCGTATCTACTCTTCCTGAGTGAGTTTAAATTCTTTTTGTTCTAGAGCTTTTAGAAGTGCTGTTAAGTCACCTGTTTGAGATTTTTTCCAGGTTCTTTATGTAGGCACTTATTGCTATGAATGTTCCTTTTAGCACCACTTTCAAAGTGTCCCATAAGTTTGGGGTGGCTATGCAATCATTTTCATTGAATGCTAAGAAGTCCTTTAATTCTTTCTTTATTTCTTCTTGACTCAGGGGTGATTCAGTTGAGCATTGTTTAATTCCCATGAGTTTGTAGGCTTTCTGCAATTAGTATTGTAGAATTTAACTTTAAGCTACTGTGATATAATAAGATACAGGGTTTACTCCAGGATTTTTTTTATCTGTTAAGGTTTGCTTTGTGACAAATTACAGTACATGATCACTTTTAGAAAAGGCTCCATGAGATGTTGAGAAGAAGATATATTATTCTGTGTTTGAGTGAAATGTTTTGTAAATATTTAAGTCCACTTGAGTCATGATATCTGCTAGTTCTCTTATTTTTCTGCTAAGTTTATATCTGGGGCAAGTGGAGTGTTGAAATATCCTACTATTTGTGTGGGGGATTTGATTTGTAATTTAAGCTTTGTAATGTTTCTTTTACATATGTGGGTACTCTTGTATTTGGGACACATATTTTCAGAATTGAGACTTCATCTTGATGTATTTTTCCAGTGATAGGTACTAAGTGTCCTTCTCCATCTCTTTTGATTGATTTTAGTATGAAGCCTATTTTGTTAGTTATTAGGAAAACCACACCTGCTTGTTTCTTAGGGACATTTGTTTGGAAATTTTTTACCAATCCTTTTTTCCCTTTCCTTTTCTTTATTTTAGCATTAATTTTTATTTCTTTATAAAAAATACCATTCAAAATTTCTACCTCTTCCATTCCTCCTCTTTCCCTTCCACTTCCCCTTTCCCCCTCCTCCCTCCCTCTCCAGTCCTAAGAGATGGCTTGGTAAGGGGAGAGGGGGAAAGAGAAGGGAGAAGGGGAGGACTGGGGAGAGCTTGGGGAGTGGGATGGTAGAGATGGAGGAAGGGCAGATATGGGAGCAGGGAAGAAGATATCTTAACAAAGGGAGCCATTTTAGGGTTAGCAAGAGACTTGGCTCTAGAGGGGTTCCCAAGTATCCCAGGTGATAGGTCCTTGGGCAGTAGAGGAGAGGGTGCCTGAACTGGCCTTGTCCCATAGCCACACTGATGAATATCTTGCATATCACCATAGAACCTTCATCTGGTGATGGATGGAGATAGAGACAGAGGGAACCAATCAGAGCTCAGGGCAAGAATCCAGAGCCAGGAACTGAATCAGAGACCAGGGAAAAATGCATTAGGACTGCTGAATTTTCTCTCTGTGGCTGCCATGGAGACAATGCAGGCAGAGACTTCAGTGCTGGCTACAGCTGTTAGTAACTGGTGTAAGCATGTTACAGCTCTGTTGCTTGACTAGTTCTTTGTGGAGAAAGTCCCATCTCATCTCTGTTTCTTTAGTGCTTTCTCTTAAAAAAAACTTACTGTGCTTTTATGTTTTACCTTAGTTGTTTTCATGAAAACTAGAAACCAACATCTAATCTGACAACTTCTCCAGAAGTTTTGTAGTCTCAATGTAAACAATCTGGAAATAGGGACGAGAACATTAACTCAGTAGTTAAAAGCACTTGCAGCTCCATCAGAGTACTCAGATTCATTTCCCAGCACTCATATGGCAACTCATATTCTTCAGTAATCCCAATTACAGAAAATATAATGCCCTCCTCTGTCGTGATAAGACTGCTAGTAAGTTCCTGGCTGCTTAGCCCCAAAATAATTACATAGAAACTGTATTAATTAGATCACTGCTTGGCCTATTAGCTCTAACTTCTTTTTGGCCAGCTTTTACATCTTAATTTAACCCTTTTATATTTTACCATGAGGCTTGTAGCCTCCTAGCAAGGTTTCAGTGTATTCTGCCTCTTTAAAGACTGTTTTTAATAAACCATTTCCTTCTTTTTATAACCCTCTATATTCTTTTTCTTTTTCTCCCAAGACTACATACATTTTGTAAACACATTGTGTCTTGTTTAGAGGTCTTTTATGTCTGAATCTGTCGTATTGTATATCTGAAATTCTTTTCTGACCTGGCTTCTTAAAACCCTAGGTGCTTCTTTTTAACTTAAGCAGCCTCACTGCTAGGGGAAATATGGCCCTGCCTGCTTGCTCTGCCCAGTCCAGCATGGCAGAACTGTTTCCTGCCTCTGAGAGCCATGTACATTACCCCATATTTAGACACACAGTGGGTTCTATGTTGCCATTAAGTAAGTTGTAGCACTCTGCTCACAGAACCCATTTAAATACTCCATAGCCAGATCTCTCAAAAGAGTCAGAGTTTGTGCTGGCAGCCTGGCCCAGAAAGCCACATTTTCAAAGCAGCGTGGTGTACCAGCATGCCTTTTTTCTGCAGCTTTTTTTCCTCTGCTACCACTGAGTCAGGAAAACCTCTCTTAAAGGAGCCATCCCTCTGATTACTTTTAGGAAACAGAGCCTACCCAAGAAAATGTTGACACCAAACCATGCTTAACTCTGTTCTTTTGTGTTTAAAATTCCTTTTTAAGCTTTTTCATGTTTTACGCAGATTTAGTTGACCTGGCTGGGGTTTGGTGACAATTTGTTGTAATAAGGCCTCTAGTTAGCTTCCAGGTGCCTAGTCCCAAAATAATAACACAGAAACTGTATTACTTAAACCACTTCTTGACCTATTAGCTCTAACTTCTTATTGGCTAGCTTTTACATCTTAATTTAACCCATTTTCATTATTTTATAATTTAGCATGAGGATCATGGCCTACTGGCAAGGTTTCAGCATATTTGTTTCCAGCGGTGGCTCCATGGCTTCTCTCTGACACCACCCCCTTTCTTCCAGCATTCAGTTTAGTTTTTCCCACCTAGCTAAGTTCTGCCCTGCTATATGTCCAAAGAAGCTCCTTTATTTATTAATGGTAATCACAGCATACAGAGGGGAACAACCTCACTCCTCTGGCTTCCACGGGCAACAGCCATGTACACAGTACATACACATACATGCAGGAAAAAGAATTGCACACAGATTATGAAATAAAAATAAATTTTTGAAAATATATCTAGAAACACATTTCATGGAATTTTGTTTCCCATGTTGTTCGGCTTGTAGGATGGATATGGAAAAAGAAACTGCAAAAAAGTTGAAAAACATGTACGATATATTTGTTTTTTTTTTATGTATACTTCAGCAGATCCAGGCCCAGGCACACATGATTTCAATGAGGTTTCAGCTCAATTTACCATTAACTCTCTTCTCCTCACTTCTAGAACTTTCCTTCATCTTGGGCCAAGTATGAGTGTAAAATGTTGGAAAATACCTTGACTTCTTCTAAATTTCTCTCGAACAAGTGAGATTGAGGACATGAGGGAAGTTTGTCTTTCTAGATTCCAACTACATTATGAGCCTCACTATATTTTCTAAAGCATCAATACAATCAGGTGCTGCCTACACACAACTGTCCTTCTCTACTCTGGTCTAGCTGACCTTTATTATCTTAGGCTCAGTACCAGATGTAAAGACAATGATATGGAGGGACTCCCCAGGAAGTGAACTCCTCATAATGTATCTCTGACTACTTCACTGACAATGGCTCTGCTTCTCTAAGTTTCACAAGGGAATTTTGTTCTTTGAACTTCCAGATGCCTAGGCTGAGGTATGTGCTGTTACAAACTTCAAGGAAATTAATACTTTAAATCATTCTGGTGCAAGATTGCCAAGTAAAGATAAATACTACACATGGTTTCTGTGTGTTTTTTTTTAAGCTAAATTCTTTCAAGACAAAATATTAAAAGAAAGCACTCACGAAGACTATTACTAAATTGCATAATGTGAGGTTTTACTTAGAAACACACTTCTGAGCAGACCACAGATGAAGGATTCATGGTTTGGACGTTCTGGCCTGGGTGTGCAGATGTTCTTCTCATCAGGGCTCCCTGAGAGATGCTATGCTCAAGGAGCTCCAGTTTTTGTTCAGCTTGTGCTATCTTTTCAAACACTGTGAGTCTGTTCCCAGAGTGCACAGAAATACTTCCCTGAATCTTCCACCTGTGAGGCTGAAATGACAAGGCTGATGGACTTGGCTGATTTCTTGAAGGTGACAGAGTAGCGGTTGCTCTTCTCAGGCTGAGTAGAAGAAGACATTTGGTGAAGAAGAAAAATCATTTCTCCATTAAGAAGCTGCTTGTACCAATAAAGATAGTATAAGCTCCGACTTGTCTCATATGAACAGTCTATGGTGACTTCTTCCCCCTCGTGCGTGCTTACTGTTGATTGGAGCTGAGTCACTTCCTGGCCCAAACTGGATCCTGCAGAACAATTGAAAGAAAGAAAAAAGTTTATTCTGTGAGTGTTTGAACAAAACACTGTTGGAATTTGGTACCTTGAGATACAAGACAACCCTAACTGAAGATATATGTTGCTTATTTTTTCTTAGTTTCTGTTCCCCATCATGTCAATGTGAACTGCCATATTCCAGGGGAATGCTTCCTGCTTAATGTACTTGACTATATGTGAAACATACGTACCAGAGAAGGCCAAGGCCACCAACACAGAGAGCAGGCTATGGAGAGGCATGGGGTGCATGTCTGTGTGTTTCCTGGGCCTTAGATCAGTGTTAACTGTCTCAGTGTCTGAAACTGAATATCTGCTGGCTCTGTTTCCTTCATCACCTCAAGCAGGAAATGGGGTTTTGTATGATCATAGGCCACAAGTTCCTTGTACAGAGAGAAAAGTATAGCTCACCACAGACTTTTACTTGCTTCTTGTCTTTCTCGGTAGTTAAAGAGGCAGTACTTAAAAGGAATAATGGGAAAATCTGCCCCTGCTGAGGGTGATTCTGCTTTGCACTCATGGTTGTTAGTCAGTGGGAATATTTGGGTGACCCAAAGTCAGATTCATCATGAGCTATGAACAATATGTATAATATACTTAAAGATGATTGTTATATGTTTACTTCTCTACATCTACTGTCTAATAAAGCTTAATTAAAATAAATAATGATAAGTCCATGAATTTCCTATGAAACACTGGCATCTGAAAGAATCTTCCTACTTTACTGAGTGCTAAGGTCCCTATAAATTCAGCAATTAAAAGAGCTACTTTAAAATCACATGGTGAAGGGCAGTCCATCAGAATTCCAGAAGATCCCCATTTGCTCCTGTTCTGTGAAACTGTAACAGGAATAAGATAATGGTATTCAGAGGCTGAGGAGATGCTCATGTGACAGTTCCTGCTGTGGATCATGAGGACCTATGTGTTGATCTCCAGACACATAAGAATTCAGTGGATGTGGGTGCAGCTGAAGTCATAGCTCTGGGAAACAGAGATCAGGAATCTGGGGATTTCCTAGTCAGTCAGTCTAATTCAATTGGTGAGCTTCAGTTTCAGTGAGAACCACTATGATATAAATATGAAAATAGAGAAATAAATAAACAAATACATGAATGAATGAATGTGGAGAGCAATAGAGGAAGATATTCAATGTTGATCACTGGATTATATTCACACAGAAGGAGAGAGGGGAGAGAGAAAGAGAAAGAGAGAGAGAGAGAGAAACAGAGACACATAAAAGTATCACTAATTTGAAAATACACTTTTACAAAACCTGATTAACTGTAAAAGTCTAACATCATGGTTTATTCAGAAGATGTCCTGTTTTCTACACACAAAGAACTCTACTTATTACAAGTCCTAGAAGCTTCTCTACCATGCCCTGAAGTATTCAGTTTCACTTGTTAAATTCTTTGTATTTTTAAATGTACAAGATGGGATAATGATAATCTTGCTATGCCTCTGCTTGACTCAAGCCTATTACATGTACATGACACATATAACCAGAAAGCACTTAGGACATTGCTAATGCCTCAGAAATTGTTGGTTGAACTTTTGTGTACTGCTGTATCATCAATTAGACTGTACCTCTTAATCTTTCATTTGCTCTCTTTATCCCAATGGATGAAATGTATCAAAGGCATCAGAAGAGAAAAGTACAAACAAGGTCTCTGAAATAGTCCCATGTTCCTACAAGTCCACAAGAGTATACAGTGAAAGTACAGCTGACAGATTAATAGACTAACTCATGGGAGTATTGTCTAGTGAGGAACCCGATTTGCAGAGCTTCAGGAACCCCTGTCTTTTGAATAGTCACTGTCCTTTTTGTTAAAACCTTGTGAAGCCATAGTATTTCCATTTTCCATAGCGGGATTCATCCCAGCAATGTATTTCTCATTTACTGAGCCTGACTTTCTTCTGTACTGGCACTGGATGACCTTTTTCCACACCGTGGGACCCTGGTGTAAAAGTATTCACTCAGTCAAAGAAACCATTGTCCTCATAGTCAAATCTACATGAAGCTAACCCCCACCCTGCATGCACACACACACATTATCCTTAACGGCAGGGCATCCAACAAGGGAAGGAGGTTTGTGAATAGACCACATGAGAACCTCAAGAGATAGGCATTGAGAAGGAGAGATAGCATGTCTGCCCTTACTGGAAAACAGGTCTGGGTGTCTTTGAACTCTCAGGAGAGTGTAACACACTGGTTTTTGCTCTATCCTAACATGCTATTAATATTCTATATTTATCTTCACCCTGGTTTCAATTGACACGGGATCTTAATCTAGGAAATTTACTGTTTGTGCCTTTACTCCTAGAGGAACAGGAAAAATAGCTTGGGCCACTAAACCAGTTCCAGAGAAATGGATTCAATCAGACACCCTGCTGCTTAGCCAGGGGTTAGTAATGGCAGTCTCCAAAGAAATTCCCTCAGCAAGGAATTTAATTCAGTTAGCAAGATGTCAAAACTAATCAAGCACCATAGCTTTCCTCCACTGGCTTATGCTGGTTGTCACGGTTACCACAATGCTGTGTTCCCAGCTGCTAGGAAAGGAAGGGGGAATACTCAGAACATGTAACAGCATTTCTACATTTTTCTTCCCTCTTTTTTACATTTACTACAAACTTCTACCTTAGATAGTCACAAGAAATGTTGTTAGAACACTAAAGGCCCCTGTTTTCCTCTTCTTAGAGTTCTGTTCTGATTTAAAGTCTCATCCTTAATTAATCCTCCCAGTATCTACTGGGGAGCTTCATAACCACACCCTCTCAGAAACAGTAGTAAGCTATTAGGTGCCTGCTTTTTCAGACTTACTGATTTTTGTGGCTCTGTGTAATACTTGTTTGGTATCATTGTTATTGCATATGGAATTGGCAATTGTGTCTATATGTGTATATAAACTGAAAGGCTTGTGGGGAATGGAAACTTTTTTGAAGTACAAAGAGAAAACATAAATAAGAAACATATTTGAGTTGATTTGTTCACCCTCAGACAATTTTAGTCAGTTTTTGCAAGCTATAATCATCTGTTCTGAACCCTGAATGGCTGTTGAGGCTAGAGTTCAGAGGCCCCCAATACCAGATCTTACTATGAGTTTAAATAACCAGTCAACATGTACATCGAGGACAAGTTTCTGGTATCTGAGATATACACTGCCCATCTCACTGCTGAGGGCTGACAGGCAGCACATGCCCTGGACTGCAGTCTCTGTGGCTAAGCAGGAGAACATGGGAGCCACAGTAGCCTGTGGAGCTCAGGATGACAGGGCTGTGCCTCTGCTCTAGTTCTCCACAGAGCAGCTGGATGCTCTCCATGCTGCACAACTTTCCTTATGATGTAATTGACAAACAATAATTCCTAGTGAAGATAAAGGTCCAGGTTGGTGGAGAGGTGGCTCAGCAGTGAAGAGCACTTGCTGCTAATCATAAAGATGGATGTTTAGAACCCACTTAAGAAGCTGAGTGCCCATAAAGTCTGCAACTTCAGGTTTTGAGTGATTGGATACCATCATCTGGCCTTTACATGCACACAGGTGTGTGTACCCATGTATACACACTCACTATTACAAAAAAAAAACATTTATTTAGGGGATTGCTTACAGTTTCTGAGGTTTAGTCCATTATTGTTGGAATATCATTGTCTAGGTTTGGGTTTATGCTGCTCTGAAGAGGTACCAGGACCATGGCAATTCTTTTTTTTTTTTTAAAGATTTATTTATTATGTATACAACATTCCTTCCATGTATGCTTGCTTGTCAGAGGAGGGCACCAGATCTCATTACAGATGGTTGTGAGCCACCATGTGGTTGCTGGGAATTGAACTCAGGACCTTTGGAAGAGCAGTCAGTGCTCTTAACCTCTGAGCCATCTCTCCAGCCCCCATGGCAATTCTTATAAGGAAACTTTTAATTGGAGTGGCTCACTTGCAATTTTAAAGGTTCAGTCCATTATCATCATAGAGAACATCATGACCTATAGGTAGACATGGTCCTGGCTGCATCGTGATCAGAAGGCAAGAGGAAAATGATCCATGACACTGGGAGTATCTTGAGTGTCAGAGACTTCAAAGCCACCCACACAGTGACACACTTCTTCCAAAACAAGGCCAGACCTGCTTCAACAAAAAGACACTACCCAATAGTGCCACTCACTTTGGGGGGGGGGCATTGTCTTCCAAACTACTATAACTGTCAAAAGAACGATGTATGATAAACAAAATATCTTGGATAACTATGTATAAAAAAACTCCAGGAAACAAGACAGAGGGACTTTTACCTCAAGTGTACTGTGCTCCCTGGATTGATCTTGGATGTTATTTTATGTCTTCTATGCTAAACATTTACATCCAATTTATATGACATGTTTATTCTTGTTAGCTGTCAGATCATAGGTATAGAACCCAGTCTGTATCTCAATATGGCCTTCACCTCACTTTTGTGATTTTCTAGATATAATATTTAGTACATCCCAGGCAATATGTTTAAGTTGTTCTGTTCTGAAAAATTCTAGGAAAGGGCATCTCTGCTAACATTTAGTATAAATAAACTAGGGTTTATTTATGTTTTTCCTATTATGTGATTTTGTGTTGTTATTTTTTGTATCATTGCTGTCATTGTTATATTCAAGAATAAAAATCACTGAAACTGAAGTAAGTTTGTCTACAACATTAGACTGCTTGTTGGCCCCATTATTTCAGGTCCTTAGATCCCTTGTCTATCAGATAGACCCACATAGGTCAGTGAAAGTCAACAAATCGTCATGATGGGGAACTTGGTGACATGCAGACAGGTACTAGGGCAGTAGCTGAGACCTATGTCCTTATGTGAAGGCAGAAAGAGAAGGCCACTCACTCTATTGGCTTGACATAGGATTTTGAAACTGCAACCCCCTGCCCCCCCCAGTGGCAAACTTCCACCAATAAGGTTACACATTCTACTTCTTATAATCCCTTTAAATATTGTCACTTCCTGTGTCTAAGAATTTAGATTGTATGAGCCTGTGGGGGCATTGCTTTTCAAATTACCACATTCTTCTTCCTGGTCCCCACAGGCTTGTAGACACGTCATAATGCAAAAATGCCCATCTTCAAAAACCCTGATTTTATATCACAGTCTCAACATGTTTAAAAGTCCAAAGTTCAGAGTCTCTTCTGACTCAAGGCAATCCCTTAACTGTAATTTGCTATAAAATCAAAATTAAAAAAAAAACAGATTACACACTTCCAACATAAAACACCAAAGAATATATATTACCATTAAAAAGGGAGGAAAGGAAGCATAGTAGGAAAATGCTAGAACAAAGTGAGACTGAAAACACGCTGGGCAAACTGCAAAGTCTGCATTTCTGTGTCTGATGTCAAAATGCTCTTCAGATCTCCACATCCTTTCAGCTTTCTTGACTGCAGCACACTTCTTTCCCTTGGGCTCATTCCACTACCTGTTAGCTCCTTTCTTTAGTAGATTTCTTTAGTAGACTCTGGGATTCTAACAACTTGGGTTCTCTAAGGCATGCAGGTTTAAACTTCATAGTTTCACAGACTTGCCTATCTGGATTCTCTTTCAAGGAAACCCCTGAGGCATACCTGGGCTCAGTGGCTTTCCTTCGTTACAGAGAGAGATTCCAAGTGTTCATCTATGACTCTAAAGTCAGAACACATGGCCGAAGTTGCCAAGTTCTGCTGCTTACTGGGGCTGGAACATAGCCTCCTTGTTGAACTAGAGCTTCACAACTTTCTGATCTCAATTGTCTCCTTTACTGCCTAAGCTTGACTAGCCTGGCACTCAGTCTGTAGACAAGATTGGCTTCTAACTCAGAGATCAGCCTTAAGTGTCACATGAAGATTCCCAAGTGGTGATGATTATGTTATTATAAATTAACCTGCCTTCACTGTCTTTCATATCTCTATAAATACTTTCCAACCACTCAATCCCTAGGAAGCTGAGGGTTTTATCTTGAGGTACCCAGAATTTTCCAGTTCTCTCTTCTGCATCCTCAAGGATGCCTTTTCTCTCCTGCTGATGTATAAGTTAGGTGTTTGTATTCAGTAAAGCATATTCCAATCTGATATAAATACTGCTCCTAATTTCTACCTCAAGTTTAAACTTGACAAGGACTTAATACTTTTGAGGACATGAGGAGTTCACCTGCTGATATTGTGAGATATATTGCCTACTGCTAAGAGCCAACTAGCATATTTCCTTCTTAACTTTCCTTTTTACATACTGAAAACTATTCACTGTGGATAAGGAGAGCTTGCAGAATTTAATTTAATATCTTTCACATTGATTCTGTTATTTCTTGTTTTCTTTTTTGTTTGGTTTTGGTTTTCTAAAAGAGAGTTGCTTAATCTAGACTCTCAGTCCTAGACTCAAGCGTTGTGCCTGTTTTGACTTCCTAGGTAGTTACAGTTAACACTACCATCAATTATATGGCATAAAACATTTAAATTTATAAACTAAAGTTTTTCCAGTGGAAATCTTAGTATTTTTGCAGAATTAAGTGAGTAAACACACAAAGTATTAGACAAGCAGTTCCTTTTTCTATTTTGTATACTTCAGCTGCTTTTATGAGCTAAAACTTACATTCAAAAACTATATTTTCATCTAGGAAATGCACATTTGAAATTATTTCTTTAGTTAAAGTTATGCATTTTCACTATATGAGGAAATTCCATTCTTCCCCCAATGATATCATTTGTCTATTGTAGACACACCTACAGTCTTGTGAGTATGTTTATGTTAACACACCTGAATTTCTTGAGGTAGATGGGTATATAAGTGACAAAATAAGAGGAACTAGAAGTGGACAATGGTCATGTAAATAACTGCTTCCCTTGTCATCAGAGAAAAGTAAGGCAAAAAACTATTCTATGTGATTTCCAGCACAGAAGTCACAATGAAAGCCCTGGGGTGTAATAACCACACATTAACAACACTGTTGACAAGGATATAGGGAGATGGCGACTTTATAAATTCCATTTGGTAAAAACCAAGTACACGTCCAGGACAGGCTCCAAAGCTACAGAGAAACCCAATCTCAAAAACAAACAAACAAAACAAAATAAAACAAACTACAAACTCAACTAAACTAAAAACCAAGCACACGGAGAACTATTTGTATTCGCCTAAACTAGTTAAGTAAGTACATGTAAAACTTCAGTGGTGCGTGGGTAGCAAAGGGAGACTGGAGAAAAGCAAGCTATGATTTCAACTTGTTCTATCTATGGTCTGAATGAGTCTAATCCTTAAGTTCACTGCATCACCAGTCACCTGTTTTTGCAAATGAAAACTCCTCTGCAGCTCTGCCAGGCTCAGCCCCACAGCAGGGCTATGCTGGAGCACAGCCGCAGGTTTGGGTGTGGGCTGCAGGTGCCTGGAGAGCACTGTGCACTTGCTGCACAGAAGTAGGTGCCTGAGTCTCCAGGCTGAGAATCTCTGATGTGCAAGGAGAGCTGTTTATCACTTTTCCTGAAGAAGACTGTGAATCGTCCATCTTCCTTTTTGTTTGACACTGAACGTATGTCCATCAGTAATGCAGGGCCTTCACCAGGAAACTGCCGGTACCATGGGAAGTAGTCAAATGCGCTGTTCTCATAAGTGCAGTTTAGAACTGAAGTCTCTCCTTCCAAGACTGACAGAGATTGGGGGCTTTGTTTCACCTGCTGCTGGTCAGGTTTCTCCTGCTGGCCACTCACCCCTGTGTAGAGAAATAACAGTTGTCATTAGGTTTCCTTGTATGTCCTACCTGATTATGGTTTCATTATTCATGATTTTGTCTGGTTCCCCAGTTATTTCATGCCTCCAAATTAATCCTGTATTCTGGAGATTCTCTTCCATGACTTACAGGCTAGGTGAAGCGTTAAGACTAATAATGACACTTTCAGGATCTTGTCCATTCTTCCTAGAAGCTTGTGTAGTACTCTGGTGGCCTTTTATCTCTCTCAGAACACAGACTCCAACTTCACAGGGACTTAGTACTTTCAACAGGCTCCGCCTCTTACAAACACTTTGTCTAAAGCTAACTCTGATGTAGGAAGCACTTCCCCATTTTGCCCAAATTCATTATCACTGAAAATGCAGACATTGATAATCAGAAATCTCTTTATTGTAATCCTACTAAATACAGTGATGGTGGAAATGTGGGCTCATCTTGCCACCAAGAATATCATTGTGGATTTTCTGAAATATACAAAGAAAGGAAAAAAAGACAAGAGAAAAAGAGAAAGAAAGGAAAAGAAAAAAGAAAAGAAAGGAAAGAAGGGAAGAAAAGAAAAGAAGAAAAAAGAAAAAGAAAACCAATGATTCATTTAAGATCAGGAACAGACATTTATCCGGGAGAACTGAGGTCATCATATAAGAGAGACACTTGCATATGCGTGTTCATGACAGCACCATTCAAAACTGCCAAGATGCAGATGCAGCCTAGGTACCACCTGTCAACTGATGAATGCAGAAAATACTGTACCTGAAACAACAGAGAAATATTCAGCCACCGGGAATAATGAACTGGCGCCATCTATAGAAAAATGGTGGTATTGAAGGACATCATGTAAAGCAAAATAAAGCAGACATCTAGAGACAAGTGACACCTATGTGTTCTCATATGTGAAAGCTAATAAAAAGAAGGAAAAAGGAAACTAAAGATGATCTGAAAATAGAAGTTATACAAATGAGTAAGGGAGAGGGGATGGGGAAGGGAGAGGACAACAGAGGGGGAGGCAAGACGACTATGAGGAAATCATTGCAAATGCATACACTAAAATTCTACAACAAACCCACTGTCATGTACGATAATTGTGTGCTGATGATTATGGCAGTTATATAATTAAAGGAAGGATCGATTTAAATTTTTCTTTATTCTATAAGCGTATATACACACATATATAAAAAGTTAAAATGCATTTATGATGGGACAAGAATACATCTATCAGATACCACGGGCTAACAAATAAAAATGCCCATACCAGGAATGAGTTACCTCTTCTGGTGTTTGAATTAGTTTGCTTTTTATTGCTAAGATAAATAAATATAATGGACAGAAGCAACTGAGGGAGGAAATCATTTGTTTGGTTTACATTTCTGATCATATTCCATCACTGAAGTAAGCCAGTCAGGAATTTAAGCTGGAACAGTGGTAAGAAACATACATGAAAGATACTTACTGGCTTGCTCCTCGCTGCTTGCTCATCTTGTTTTGGTTGCTGTTTCTATTTTATTTTATTTTAAACTTTTTATTCATTTTACATACCAATCACAGTTTCCTCTACCTCCTCTCTTCCCATTTCCTCCCCCAAATCCATTCTATATCCTTTCCATCCACTCCTCAGAAATAATAAGGCCTCCCATAAGGAGTCAACAAAGCCTGCCATTATCAAGTTGAAGAAGGACCAACCTCCCCCCCCCCCCCCCCCGCATCAAGGCTGAGTAAGGCATTCTGCCATAAGGAGTGGGTTCCAAAAAGTCAGATTATACACCAGGAGCAGATCCTGGTCCCATCACTAGGGGCCATATAAGCAGACCAATCTACATAATTCTCATCCACATGCAGAAGTCCTAGGTCAGTCACATGCAGGCTTCTTATACAACCCAGAACCTTCTCCCCAGACATGATATTGTCCACAGAGAGACTAGAGCCTCCAATATAAATTGTTAATGAAGAATATGTCCACAAACATGCCCACAAAGAAGTATGACAAATAACATCATTTGACTGAGGTTCCTTTCTTCTCGGAATCTCTAGTTTGTGTCAAGCTGACAAGAATTAACCACAACTGACTCCTTGTTAACCTGAAACATAAAAACAGTGTTATTTAACCATGATCTTCCCTTTCTTGTTGATTCGCAAGATCTCATTTTAGTATCACAATATAAACTCCAGTACAACTTTTAAATAGCTATTTTTTCTTATTTACACAATGGAATAGCAGTCTTCTGTTAAAAAATGAAATCATAAAATTTGCTGACAAATGGATGTAACTAGTAAAGACCATCCTGAGTGAGCTAACCCATACCCATAAAGACAAATATGGTATGTAATCACTTATAAGTGGGTATTAGCAGTAGAGTAAATGATAATCATGCTAGAATCTACAGACCCAGAGAAGCTATGTAACAAGGAAGGATCAAGGGGGTACCTATGAACCTCACAGTGAGGGGGAAACAGAATAGACATTGCCAGTGGAGAGATGCAGGAATCCAGAGGAGGGGTTGGGATGGGAACAGGATAAATCAAGTGGAGGGACCACTTGGATAGACAAATGTCATCTGGAGGAGGGCATCTCTGAGATGAGTTAGAAACCTAGCACAATGGAAACTCCCAGGATTCTATGAGGAGGAGCCACACCTTCATCTGCTCTGAAGCAGCACTGGTCCTCTGTGGATGAATAAGGTCTTCACACTGAACATTGTCCTGAGGTTAGAAGCCTACATCTTGAAGAAACAAAGGCATCAAATCTTTCTCGGGTGTAATATTGTTGATATGGAATTGATTGTGTTTATGTTGAGATCAGCTATAGCATAGTTTTCTCTCTTCCCCCTTCCAGTCTTTTCTCCATGCATCCTCATGATTTCCTATCATTCTAGTGTACCTAAACTACTTCATTCTGGAGAATGAGAGAGGCCATTCATAAGACAAAAGGAAATAACATTGCTGGTTATTTACAATGAAGCTTATTAAATTGGGAAATGTTTGGATTTCACGTGAGTTATATTTTATTGACCCCTAATAGACTGTACACATGCCAATTATTAAACCATAAAGTTTATCTTTCTTTCACTCAATTTTATCATTTATTTTATTTTTTCAATTATAATGTAGTCATATCAATCCTTCCTTCCAAAACTTCCTATCTTTCTCTCCTTGATCTCTTTAAACTTTATAACCTCTTCTCTCTTTAATGGTTGTTACACATGCAAATATATAAAAACATATTTATTTATAACTATAAATAAGACATGCAAATTTATATAATGTTGCTTCTATGCATGTTTTCAGGGGTGACCAGTAAGTATTGGATAATCAATTGGTACACTCTTCTCTGGGAATAACTATGTCTCCTCCCATATCAGCATTGCCTAGCTTCCAGCAGCTCATGAGCTAGAATTGATGTTTTCTGCACTTACTATATGAACCTTAACATGTCTATTGTTTTCTTTTCAGCTCATGTTTAGATAATAATGTTAGTGAGTCATCATGAGTGTGGCTTCTGACATGCTCAGGAGTCACAATTTCACAGCCAACTCCCTGACACCCTGGCCCTTATAGTATTTTCTCCCCTCTTCTTTAGTATTTACTGAGTCTTAAGTTCAGGAGTTATATTGTAGACATATCTGTAATGACCAGACTCCACTACTCTGCTTTGTTACTCTTTGTGTTTTCTACAATGACCTCCATCTGCTTGTAAACTCATGGATCATGGAAGACAGCCCACAACCACCACTTACTAATCCAGCACAGTCACTAACTACATCCTAATCATTCATCCTTACCACATACTCATTCCTTTGCACAGGGTCTGCTCAATTGGCTCATTTTAGAATGAATCATTCATTTTTCATTGAGTTGTAAACTTTTTAGATATTCCCTTTAAGCCTATTTGAACAAGATATATGTTTGAGCATTTTCTCATAGTTGGTGTTCTCTTTATTTTCCTAAGGACATTAAGATCTCTGTCTAGAAAAACTTCAAAGCAATTATGAGTAAAATTAAATATTTGAAAAGGTAACTTAAAATAATAAATTAGAAATTTAAATACCTTCAATATTTTCAATGTCTTCTATAAATTCAATAAAATTGCACTAAAACACCAAACACAATTTTTTTAACTGATGAATTGAATGGAGACCAGTGCACTGTGGGTGGCACTGTTCTGTGGGAAAGTGACCTGGATCTTATTAGGAAACTAGATAAGTGTGAGCCTGAGAGAACTAATCTCCTATTTGAGTTACTGACTGAATTACCACCAATGATGAACTATAAACTGGAAGTGAAAGCTAAATAAATACTTCCACCTTCTAAGTTGCTTTTTCTTAGAGAGCTATATCACAGCAACAGAAAGGAATCTAGAGCACCCAGCTCTCTGTACATTATGAATCCTCTATATATTGATGTTCTTGCTGTTGCTGCAGTTCATTTTCTCATCACAACCCTGGCCCTATCCACAGCAAGTTACCTGACATTGGTTCAGTCCTCTCTTCAGCTTCTCTGTTAGTTCTAAGGTGGACATTTATGCATCAGGATAGAGTGCATATTGAGAAGTTGAAGACTTAAATCCTTAACTTACATGGCCAAAAGTTTACCTGAGGTTAAAATTCAAAACTCTGGTTATACCAAAAAAGGGATATTAAGTCAAGCAGATGTTCTACAGTGGAATTCTAATCTCTTATGACAGGGGAAGGCCACACCCACCCAGCTGAAGGTTTGTGTACTGGCTGCAGGTGTGTGGAAAGCACTGTGGATTCACAGCACAGAAATAAGTGCCCGAGTCTGTGCTCTGAGAGGAGGAAATATGCAAAAAGCTCTGACGTGCCTTGCTGACTGTTGTGGAGTTCAGTCTTCCACTCTGTTTTGTTCCAGAAGGATTGGAAAATAGACTGATGAGGTGTCCCCCAGGACTTTGATAAAACCACTGCATTTGGTATATATTGGTGGAAAAGTTGCATTGCAGCTCTGTGCTCTCTCCCTCCTGTAGAACCAAAGACACAGGACTCTGCTTCACTTGTTGCCCTTTCACCCCTGAATAGAAACAGAGAAAGAGACACAGATGCTGATTAATGTAGTGTCTATAAAACTCTGAACACACCCCCATGTTCTTTGAAAAAGTGGGAGCTCCACAGAACCCCACAGCTGCTTTCCCACCCCTCCATGTGCTGAACAGAATCCTCTCTGTCCCCTGAATGTGGACAGCCAGACTCACAACAAATCTGAGTGCACAGCAGCCTAAGCAGAGAGCACAGCAGCCTCTTCATTGTGCTTGTCTGGATGATGGAGACAGAAGCAAGTAACCAACACCTAGACTGTGGTGTCAGGATGTCCCTCCTCCTTCACCAGTCAACTCCACCCAGGAAGCCTGCCAGGTCAAACACTGCTGAGTTCCCTCCCAGCCTTCTAAGCCTGAAGCTCTTACCCAACCAGACCTGGCTGAGAGTCTGGGTGGAGCACAGTGGGAGGGGGTGTGGCATATTTTGAGACGACCCTAAATTTATAGGCAGTGTGGTTGAACTTTGAGGAAAAAGAGGATTTATTTCCTCTTAATGAGAAAATGTCCCAACTGTATATCAAGTGAGTGGAGAACATTAAAAAAAAAGGAACAACTAAACAATCATGCCAGGAAACAGTTGAATGTTCTGAGAAAGAATCTTTATTGGCTAGGCTGTGGTGGCACATACCTTTAATCCCAGCACTCGGAAGGCAAGGCAGGTGGAGCTCTGTGAGTTCGAGGCCAGCCTGGTCTGCAAAGTGAGTTTCAGGAAAGTCATGGTTACACACTGTCTCAAAACAATCCCCCAGCCTGAAAAGAACCTTTATTAAGTAAAGAGAGAGGCCCTCCAATCATGCAAAATAAAAATCATCTAGCTGTTTTTTAATGATTTCCTAATCTTGGAATAGATAAAATATGTTTTATGCCAAATACATCATTATAAAATTATCTCATACACTCTAAGGGAAGAGAAATTTTGTTGGACCTCAGAAAAGAATTATTAACATGACTTAAGGTTCCTTAAGACTTCAGCCTGCTCTCCCAGAGTGTACTCAGCCTGTTTATTTAACCTTCTTTTAAAAGAACAGTGTAACAACCAACCTTGCTTACTGTGGGTTCCACTGTAACAAAGTTATATAACCTAAATTAATGCATAGGTTTAATCCTAAATTCTGCATACTTCTTGCATATGTTATGGTAGTAATTGCTAGAAACAGCAAACATAGGTTGAAATCAATCTTATAGAATATCTGCCACACATCTACACATTAGAGTACTACTCAGTGGTTAAAAAAAAAAGGACATCTTAACTTTTGCATGCATTACTATCCTGAGTAAGATAACCCAGACCCAAAAATATGAATATGGCATGTACTCACTCATTAGTGGATACTAGCCATAAACAAAAGACATTGAGCCTATAGTTCATGATCCTAGAGAAGCTAAGTAATAAATTGAACCCAAAGAAAAACATATATAGATCCACCTGGAAATTGAAAGCAGACAAGATTGCCTGACAAAATTTGGGAGCATTGGGGCAGGCGGGTAGAAGGAAGGGGAGAAGGGGAAGAGTGGTTTAGGAGGTCCTTCTGTATTTGTGTTGATTTAATTGGTTAATAAAGAAACTGCTTTGGGCCTGGTGATAGGGAAGAACTTAGGTAGGTGGAGAAGACAGAACTGAATTCTGGAAGGAAGAAAGCAGAGTCGGAGATCTGCCATAGAGATCCCAGGTCAGACATGTTAAATCTTTCCTGGTAAGCCACGACCTCGTGGTAAACACAGATTAATAGAAATGGGTTAAATCAAGATGTGAGAGTTAGCCAATAGGAGGCTAAAGCTAATGGCCAAGCAGTGCTTTAATTAATACAGTTTCTGCATGATTATTTTGGGTATAAGCTAGCTGGGCAGCCATAATAAGGGCTCCCGCTCTCCATACAACAGAAGAGGAGGGGAGAAGGGGAGGGTTTGGGAGAACTTGAAGGAATGGGATAGTTGAGATGGAGGAAGGACAAATATGAGAGCAAGGAAAGAGATATTTTGATTGAGGGAGCCATTTTGGGGTTAGCAAGAAACCTGGCTCTAAAAACATTCCCAGGAATCAACAAGGATGACCCCAGCTAAGACCCTAAGCAATAGAGGAGAGGGTGCCTGAAATGGCCTTGCCCTGTAATCAGACTGATGATTATCTTAAATATCACCATAGCACCTTCATCCAACAACAGATGGAAACAGAGGCAGAGACACACATTGGAGCACTGGACTAAGCTCCCAAGGTTCAGTTGAAGAGTAGAAGGAGGGATAGTATGAGCAAGTAAGTCAAGACCATGAGGGGTTCACCCACTGAGACAATTTGCCTGAGCTAATGGGAGCTCACCAACTCCAACTGGACTGGGAGTAAATGAGAATGACACCAAACTAGTCCCTCTGAATGTGATTGACAGTTGGGGCAGACTGAGGGCCCAATGACAATGGCACTGGAATTTGTCTCTACTGGCCTTTTGGGACCCTATTCTCTTTGGATATATACCTTGCTCAACCTGAAAGTAGTGGGGGAGGGCCTTGGACTTTTCACAGGGCAGGGTGTCTTCGTGGGGGGAAGGGTATGTGGAGGGAGTGAGAGGGGAGTGAGAGGGGAGTGAGAGGAGGGGAGTAAGTGGGAATTTGGACTGGTAGTTTTTAAAGTAATAAAATAAAATAACAATAACAATAATAATAATAAATACCTGCCACAAATGTTAAAGACATTATATAGAGTGTTTAGTAATGCTTGTTTGCTTATTATCTGGACCATTTGGTGTCAGCTGGAATCAATGACTTATTTTTTTGTACAACTCTGTTAAAGATTTATGTAAACTCCCCCATTCCTTTCCCATGTGATGATTTCTGTGCTGTTCAATATATATATATATATATATATATATATATATATTAGAGTCTTTTGTTGGAAACAAACCTACACAGATACAGAAACAAACAACACAAGAGAGCATTCAGGGAGACACAGTTTTAGACACAGACAACAGACAAATGCAGGCATACTATGGAAGTCATGGTAAGGAGAAACAGAATTCAAATCCAGGCTTAGTCTCAAATTAAACCAAAGGGAGTATTTTTTAACATCTTTTTCTTAAAATGACACTGGAACATTTTGGGTACTCTGAGGCTATCATTAATTTATTCAAACAAAGGTAATGTTTATTTTAATAGACATTCCCATTATAACAAAGGTTTGGGATAAATTTGTTTGATTATTAAATGACCACGTAAGAAGGACGTGGATTGAAGAAGCTAAGGTAGTCGTGCTGCATTTGAGTGACAGGGGCAGCAGAGCTGCTGTACTTTTGTACATGGTGAATACAATGGACAATGCACTCAAGTTCACAGCAATGAGGAACACATTTTAAAGGATTCATCATAAAGTTTACTGTTTGAGAAATGAGACTTGTAATGAAAAGTAAACACACATCTCAAAAAAAAATCCAGCCCCAACTTTACACCATCTCAGCCCATCACTGTCCCAAATGGTGTTAAAGCAGCTAATGTCCTCCAGTTTAAAGAGAATCCTATAGAATAATTGAAGTAGAATTTTGATTTGGGTAAAACATGCTGTCCTTCCAGATCCTTTTCCTTTGCAAAATGAGAAACAAACCCATGGCAACTCAAATCTATCCCATAGGAATGGAGCCCTTCCCAAAATGCTACTTTCTTTATTGTTGCCTTCACAGAAACCACCAACTCCCTGAGTGTCTGAGGCTGTGACCCTGGCCTCTTACTCTGCAAATCTCAGGTGGTTTATGTCCAGCTCTACACTCGTGACTCAGGACAGAGGAGCACCCAGCTCCCTCAGTCTCATCTTCAGAGGATCCTCAGGTAGAAGGAGTTTCCATCCTTCTGCACTCAGTCTGAAAGCTTTCCATGCCTGAGACAGGGGCTTACTGGTGTGAGCTTCAGGAGACACTGGAGTCTCAGCTGAGAGTGTTGCACATGCAGGTAAGGACCCTGAGGGACAAGAGATGAGTAGCTGCCCCTCAGCTCCAGAGCAGCTGCTGCAGATGCACAGATGCAGCCATCAGGCTGGGCCACCAACTGGACTCTGCATCCTCCTGTAGCATCAGTACTGTGTGATGGAGCTCAGCTGAAAGGAGGTCTCTAGTCAGAGTGAAACAGCACAGTGTTCTTTCTGGGGATGAGACGCTAAAGCAGAGTGACAGTGAGCAGCAGGGCTGCGCTGAGCCTCAGGATGCACAGCAAGGTCACCGAGGGGAACGAGAAGCAGCTCACTCTTCCTGGAGATTCCTGGGAAGTGAATACAGCCTGGGGGGTGGGAGAGGTAGACAGTGGGATTTAGAAACCTTCCCCACAGCAACCCTGATTGAACTATTAAGTATTATCGGTCTTGGCAATAGCCCTGTGTCTGAGAGTCTTTCTGTCATTACCTAATCTATGTTCAGTCAAAACCAGTATGAAAACAGTGGATAAATTAGGTATTATTTATCCTGCTTCTAAGTCCTTTGCTGTTAGAGAGCAGTGCCCCCTACAGGCCAAACAGAAATACAATTTCACAGTCTGAGTGTGCCGATTTTTCACACCATCTTTCCTGTCTTTCTAGTATTGACCTTCAAAGCTTGATAATCATATACAAAAAAAGATCTGTGCTTTCTAAGTCATGAAATTTGTCAATTTTACAAAAATAAGAGTATAAAGATATAAGCAAAAGTGGACACAAACTGTTTTAGTTTGAGACATTTACCCTTTACATATTTTAAAGGAAACTGTTGGAAACCACAGTATTCAGAAAATCACATGCTATTTTACTGCTAAAATCTGAATGACATAATCAAACGGCACCATGAGTGCACAGTTTGATGGATGCTGTGAGGAATGAAGACTACATTTCCTTTTTCTCTCCACAGCAAACATGACAAATGTGTTGTAGGAAGAGTCAGCAAGGGAGTACTGGGCCAAATCAATTGTAAAAATCTCTCAAGAAAATAACATGCTTAGATGACCTGCTACAGATAATCATGTCAATAAACTCAAAGTCAAAGTCATCGTGCGTCAGACTGATTAGAAGTAATTACTTATGCAGAATCGTGTTGTCTTTCTTATGAAATGTAACCTAATCCCAGGAGTGGCACCCGTCATATTCTAGGTTCTTCCAACAGGAGACCATGTCCTGCATGCCCACCAGGGGGCAGGCATTCTGAACATCAAGTTCTAATTCCACAACTGAACTTAATGTCCTCATTCTTGAGAGGTAATTTGAATGTTGTATTATGGCAACAATGTATATATTTTGTGCCCTCTAAAAAGGTGGCATCCTAAGCCTTAACACATAGCATTCAATGAGACAATCTTGTGCCAAAGTAAGAGCACAAAGCACAGAGTCCTCTTTAGCTACACAGTGTGGCGGCAGTGAGAGCAGAAAAGAACACGGAAGCAGTTAGAGAGGAGAGACACAGATTTTTTTTTTATTGAAAAAATTTCTGCCTCCTCCCCGCCTCCCATTTCCCTCCCCCACTCTTCTCCCCTCCCCCTCTCTTCTCCCTTTCCCTCTCCAGTCTAAAGAGCAGTCAGGGTTCCCTGCCCTGTGGGAAGTCCAAGGTCCTCCCCCCTCCATCCAGGTCTAGGAAGGTGAGCATCCAAACAGCCTAGGCTCCCACAAAGCCATTTCATGAAGTAGGATCAAAACCCAGTGCCATTGTCCTTGGCTAGCTCAGACTTTGCTGAGGCCCTGTAGGTTTGGGTGCAGACTGCAGGTGTACGGGGGAGCACTGTGTGCTCACTGCACAGAGGTAGACAGCTGAGTCACTGGGCTGGGAGTCTCTGATGTTCAGGGAAAGAAGTAGGCTGGATTTATTGAGATGAACTGTGAATCTGCCTTCTTTCTTTTCACCATTGGAGAAGATGGAAATCAGCATCTTAGGTTCTTTCCCAGGATTCTGTCTGTACCACCAGAAGTATTGAGAAGCACTATCACTGAAAGTGCAGTTGAAAGAGGCCATGGCTCCCTCTGAGACACTGAGGAATTCTGGGTTCTGCTGCACCTTCTGCTGGCTCCTCACCCCTGTGCAGAAAGACAGAGGTCAGATAAACAGGACTGGATGCATATGGATGCAGACACCCCAGAATGCCTTTTCCACGGGCCTCCACCCTGCTTTTGTTTCAGCATGAATACATTAGGATTTCTACCCTCCCCCCTAAAACATGTGAAGGTTATACCCTCACATATTGTGTTTTTGTGTGCCCATAGGAATAGTCAAACTCACCCCTCAGTTGAAGGCAGAGCACCACTAGCAAAACACTGAAAGGATGCATAATTGTTTTCACTGAAGATTCACACTTCAATTATAACAAAAGGAATGGCACTTAGGGAGTTCAAATTCTTCTGCTGTGAGATGAACAAAAAAAGCAAAACCCCAAGCTGTTCATCCAATTAGAAAGAAGGTCCTAGTTTTCACTGCTATATCAGAAGCCTTTCTCCTTCCTCTCGCCACCCCCACAACACACAGACACAAAGGACCATGTGAGAAATTGCATCTGGGTCTCTGAGAAGATGCTGCCATCTGGTGGAGCCACCTTAGAGTCAAAAACTAATTTAAGTGCAGACTCTTCTTATGTGAACTATTAAAACAAGAAATAGTCAGATGAGAAGTTTGAGACTTTGCTCAAGTTTATGTATATCTGTCCTTTTCCAAACATTTTCACCAAATGTGACTTATTTTCAGCAAATGAAAGTTATTTCATTAGTCACTTTTCTGTAATATTTCTGAAGAACTTCTCAATCAAATAATAATTTATGTTCTTTATCTCTTCTCTGTATAAGCTTATACACCCCTATATTGTTCCTTCATCATCAGTTTTTATATAAACTCTATAATTAAAAAATTTGTTAAAAATGAAATACCTTCATTTATCTATAAGAGACACTATCTCTTATTCTCTCTTTTTCAAGCCTATAAATATTTATCAAACAGATTGTGACTCACTTAAGAGATTTTGTCTGAATCTGTCTTTATTATATATTTGAAATCATTTTCTGACCAGGAGAGTATTTAAAATGCTAAGTGGCATGGCCAGGGCTAATTCTGTGCCTTTGCCTTTTGGCTCCATCCCATCCAGTATGGCAGAGGTATGCTCACCAACATCTGTGTGAGCCATGTTCACCGCCCAGTTCAGTTCACCAGACCAGTTCCAGGGATGCAGCAGGTCTATGTAAAGATTAAGCAGCTTGTGCACTTTACCCACAAACCCCAATTCAGTTCTCTGTAGCTGAGCCTCCTGAAAGAACCAGAGCAGTTCCTACAACCAATACAAACCAGGAAGTCATCTCTGAAAGAAGCCACACCTCTGCTTTCAGGTCACAAACAGAGCCTATCTGAAAAATTGTGGCTACCAGGAAGCTCCAATTGACTCCAATTCTTGTGGTTCTAGAAGCCCTCTTTTTAAGCTTTCTTAGGTTTTATGAGGATGCACATTGCTGAACGTTGGGTGCCAGATGTAGCTACAAATATTCTCTGACCTGCTGGTGGGCCTGGACCAAAATTTCTCTGCTTGCCTGTTCCAGAAGCTGCATATAAAATAACCAGACTGAGCCTTAATATCAATTACATACTTTTTGGGCTATTAGTTCAGGCTTCTTATTACCTAACATCTCAAATTAACCCATTTTGTTTTAATTTTACCACACGGCTCAAGGTTTATTAACTCACATCTTCCTTCTTGGGTGTTTACATGGCATCTGAATGACTCTGCCTTTTTCCTTCCTGCATTCAGTTTAGTTTTCCGTCTACCTCTATTCTGCCCTGCCATAGGCCAAAAAAGTTTCTTTCTTAACCAATCATAATAAATCATATTCACAGCATACAGAAGCAAATTCCACATCATCCTTTAAATATGAATTACCATATATAACTACACTTTATTTATGTATTTGCCTATTTATTCATACATTTATTTTTGTATCTATTATGTGTGTGCTTGTTTTTGAGTGCACTTATGTGTTAACACATCCGTGTGAGTGGGTGTTTGTTGGGGGAGGCTGCCTGTTCATTCCTGGCCACATAGACCCAAAATAATCACACAGAAATCTGTATTAATTACAATACTGTTTGGTCAATAGCATAAGTGTATTTCTGGTTAACTCTTATATCTTAAACTAACCATTCTCCATTAATCTGTTTATCACCATGTATCTGTGGCTTACTGGGTAAAGTTCCATCAGGCATCTGTCTCTGGTGGGGCTACATGGCTTCTACATGACTCTGCCTGCTCTCTCTATATCTTTTCCAGCCTGTCTATATTCTGTTAAGCTCTTGGTCAAAAGCAACTTCTTTATTCATTAACCAATAAAAGCAACACATATACAGAAGGACTTCCCACACCATTTCCGGCTTTTCTTTTCAAATAAAAAGGAAGATTTTAACTTTAACATAGTAAAATTACACATAACAAAATAGTTATCAACACAAAATTACAATTACAATATTTATATCTACTTTATCTTTTATCATACCTAAGGAAAACTACAATTATAACTATTTATTCTTCAACACCACCAAAAACCCCAGAAGGATATAATATTACCTAAGTTAAGAGGAAGTGTATTGTAAATAATTTCCAAAAGTCTAGAAATGTGTTTGTGAGACTTTCCATTAGTCTTGTCAGTTAAACAAATATGTCTACATTTTTAATGTCTTGACAAGATTTTGAATTTTTGTTGACAGTCTACTTTTGTATTAAAAACATTAAAATATTAAAATAATTAAGCTTTTAAAATGTTACCTACGAATAAATTCACTGAATTTTTATTCAGTTTATTGAGATTTTTTACCTTAAACTTAACTTTTTTTTTTTTTTGATTTTTCGAGACAGGGTTTCTCCGTAGTTTTTGGTTCCTGTCCTGGAACTAGCTCTTGTAGACCAGACTGGCCTCGAACTCACAGAGATCCGCCTGCCTCTGCCTCCCGAGTACTGGGATTAAAGGCATGCGCCACCACCGCCTGGCTACTTAACTCATTTTTTAAAATATATCCTTGATTGAAATAAAATTACACCACTTAACCCTGTTTGTCCTCCCTCACGCTCCTCAAGTTACCTTCTCTCAATCCCCTTGTGTTCCCAACTCTCAATTTGGTAGCATTCTTTTCTTTTTATTATTGTTAGAAACATGTGTATGTGTGCACAACCATATATAAATAAAACCTGCTTATTTCACTTTAGTTGCTTGTGTATGCATGGCTTGAGAGACAACCACTCTGATTTGACAACCAATAGGGGTCTCATCCATTGAAGTGACTAATTCTCTCCAGTCATCATTAGTTGCTTGTAATTCTTTGTCTTGGGTTGGGCCATGCAAATTTTTTCCTTCTATGTTAACATGTCCACTGCTACTGACTTTGTTCTGGTCTTGTTTATACAGTAATTTCTAGGAGAGACTGTTTCACAGCAGATATCCTGGTATTCTGCTTCTTGCAGTGCCTAGTCCTCCTCTTTAGTCAGGTTTAGTCATAGGGGCTGTAATGGACATGTAGCTGTTGGAACTGTGCATCCCATGATCCTCTGATCTATGCACTGGGTACAGTTGTGTTTTTTTCATTTTGTTTTTTGTGACAATTAGGATAACGCACAAGAAGGCACCTTTGTTTGTCAGGCCAATGTGTGCTGTTGAGAGATGACAACAGAGTTGTTTTTTTGTTTTGTTTTGTTTTGTTTTTTGTTTTTTTTTTTTTTTTTGAGCGGGGGGGGGGAAGGCAAGAGAGCTAAAGGCCATCTAGGAGTGGAGACAGGAGAAAGATAGACAAAGAGACAGACAGACACGGAGACAGGGAAAACGGGTGAGAGAGATCATGAAAGAGGAAATGAGAGAGAGCCATGATGTCCAGAGGGACCTTTTAAGGGGAGCGAGTGTTGCCATGAGTTGCGACAGTGATAATGCGCTGCGCTTGGCAGTGGCAGGTAATGATGAAAGCTGCTGCAAGCTGCTGTGGCTTGGCAGAGCTCCCAATTTACAGCAGCGATGGTCTCTTTTCTCTACAGAGTAGTTTTGCTGATGAGGGGCAGTAACTACTCTTGTCTGTGAGTAAAAGAATAAAATTTAAGATGTAGTAAGAAATTAAGTTCACCTACCAAAGTGGTGGTAGTAGATTATTTTCTAACATTCAGGACCTTACCAGCCCCAGGAAGTATCCTAGGTTTCCAGTACCAGGAATGGTTTCCTCCTGAGTGGACCTTAAGTTCAATAGACAGCTATTGGTTGTCAGCAACCTGTGAGTGCCACTTTTATACCCTTATGAATAGTTTGCTATACTGGTAATTGTCACGGTTCATAGGTGTAATTCCTGGGTAGGTCAGTTTATTGTTTCATCCCTTGTCCCTTGGCAGATTGCTTAGTACTTTCTGAAACCCTGGAAGATAGAACACAGGAAAGAGCTTTTTTTTTTCCTTTTTTTAAATTTATTTTTTTATAAAAAAAATTTCCGCCTCCTCCTCGCCTCCCATTTCCCTCCTAGTCTCCCTTTTCCCTCCCCCTCCTCCCACTCTTCTCCCCCCCCCCCCCCCCCCCCCCCCCCCCCCCCCCCCCCCTGCCCTGTGGAAAGTCCAAAGTCCTCCCCCCTCCA